>NC_051161.1:27395373-27505108 GCF_013339745.2 Dermacentor silvarum | reverse complement strand
CAAGCATCAGTAGAGCACAGTGTGAAACTGGTGTGAAGAAGATAAACACAGGATATTAAAAAAGGAGGATTCCAAAACCGTGTTTGCCCAAAGCACATTGTTCGTGCGTCTTCGCAGATATTTCCTGCAACTGACACTGCTTTTGTGGTCCCAGCTAATCACTCCAGAATAAGCTGTAACTTTCTGTCAAAATATAGATAAGATAGCTAGATAGATCAATAGATCGATAGATAAATAGATGGATAGACAGCTAGATAGATAGATAGATAGATAGATAGATAGATAGATAGATAGATAGATAGATAGATAGATAGATAGATAGATAGACAGATAGAGAAAAATAAACGAAAGGCAGAAATTTCTCTTTTACTGCGTTGAAGTTTCGACATCAATTGATACCAAGTTGCTAAACTCGCTTTTTTCTAATAGAGACAGGGAAGTTAACCAAGACTGAGACCAGTTGACTACTCTGCACAGGGGAAACGAAAAAGAAATAGAAAAATATTAAGATAAAGAGTGAAGGTAACTAATTGATTTGCGCTGGAATCATCAACGCACGGGAAGTCTCAGCGCTGCGTTCCAGACGATCGGTCAGTTCGGTTGACTTCAAGAAACGCAGCAGTATACCTTTGTGGGGTTCCGCAGCTGAGCTATGCGAGATCATGGCCCCAAGATCTCCTTCAGCGAGAAAGGCTGAAGTAAGACACTTTGTCCTCTCGCTTCTGCCGCTTTTACTCACCCACTTTCCTTTATGCCGCTGAATTGATCTCGTTTTCTACGAGTGCAATGCAGGCTTTTCGGCCATGAGATTAACCCTGAGGGGACTGTGACTTGCCCCGGAGACTGTTTGCGAGGACAATAAAAAAGACACGGGGATTCGGAGTCCGTTGATTGGAGAGGCTGACATTGGCATCACGCCGAGAGAATGCTATGCGGGTTTCGCTGGCTCGCTACGACAGCACGACACTTTGGCGCCTGTGTCAGGCTGTGTTTGCACAGCGCGGGCCCCTTGGCGCCTCGGGGCAAATTGCTGCCATGGGGTCCGCTTAGGATGCCCCTGGGATTGACTGTTGTCTTTACGTTTTACCCTTTATTTTTTTGTATCCAAGCGTCATTGGGCAGTTATCCTTCTTTCACCACGGCGCTTCGCGCGCCGTTTTCGGCACCATTCCGATATAACCGATTCCCGAAGCCGAACGTACACAGTGGGCTTCGTTAATGTCAATGTTTATTTTTCTTTATGGAGGCCATCAGAGCAGCATCAGTATCTCGACGAGCTAATGGCACCGCGGCCCGTTTGGCCTGCGGCCTAATTGGCTCGCTGCCTGCGTAGACGCTGAAGACGAAGCTACAAACGAAACTTGACGTGTCGGCGCAGGCAATGTAAGTTGGGTTTAGCTGGGAGTTTCATTGGGACATGGCTGCGGCGTTGTTGGTTCAGGACGTTTTGTTCGAAATATCGTCTCAAAGCTAGCTGCGAAGCAACGTGCCAGTGCTTGCAGCCTCGCAAATTTGGGGAAATATTACGTCGATATAAACAAGAAAACGAAGGGCTATAGGAGGGAGAATGATCGGAAGTTTCTTTATATGCTAGACTCACGGTGTTATATTGTTTTCCTAAAAGGGCTTGAGCGCGAGCTCATTGGTATGTGCTGATTTCTTCCTTTCTAGTCGGTGTGTTTAACGGTGTTTTCTTCGATAGATATTGTTCTCGTTTTCGCGTTTTTTGTACGTCTCACCCAAGTTTACTGTGGAATCTGCGTATCAGCCCTCACCGGAATGAGAATTGCCGTGTCGTACGTGCCTTTTTATAGCCAAGGCGTATAGCACGCTTTTAGTTATTGCTCTGTTCATGCGCCTCAGCACTTACATGTGTCCGAAATATGTCGTTGCCCCTAAGGGGACGGTCGTGCTAAGCGAAAAAGCAGCCGCTGCATTAAAAACAAGGCTTGGGGAACGCTGTCCGCTCGCTGTCGCAATCGACGCCCGCTTGCAACGAAAAAAAAAAAAGTGTTTCTTTGTGCATATGCTAATGCACCGATACTCTCGCTGCGCTGTTTGCACAATGACGTTCCATATGCTAAGGAATTCGGCTGCGCAAGCATTAGCGCCTATATGGCAAAGAAAGAAATAATAAAGGTGGACCGTGCCGAGCGTGTAAGCTCTCACTTTCGCATCCGGCGGATGTGAAGTTTGGTTGCCAAAAAAAAAAAAAAGAAACAATAAAGAAATGCAAGAGAACGCATTCCTGCTGGAACTCTTCGCGCTGCTGTCTCTGAGGATGATCATCGACGCCGGGCTCGCTCTCTTTAACGTCACACGTCCGTACCACAGGGCACACTTGGCCGCTCTGCGTCGCGGCATGGAAATAAGCAGCCAGCGAGGGAGAGGCGCTTTTTCTTTCTTTTTTTTTTCGCAATTTCTGCTGGAAGCAATAACGCAGACAATCGGTTCGTGCCTCGCGCACTGTCTAACCCCCCCCCCCCTCCACCCCCCCCCCCCCCCCCCCCCCATCACCCCCCTTCCTCTTGTGAGAACTGGCCTCAGCTGGAGAACACAACTGAAGAAAGAAAGAAAGAAAGAAAGAAAGAAAGAAAGAAAGAAAGAAAGAAAGAAAGAAAGAAAGAAAGAAAGAAAGAAAGAAAGAAAGAAAGAAAGAAAGAAAGGTGCGAGAGGGGAGAACAATTCATTTCTTGAGCGCGCACGGGCGGTGAGTTTGCTCTCTTCACGCCTTCCGAAGCCGGGCAGTTTTGTTGGAAGTTGTCAGTCGGATAAAATTTGTCGAAGTGTGGAGCTGGATTGAAAGGAGGGGGAGACATAGAAAGAAGGCAAGCGAGAGAGTGAGAGAGATGGGGGGAAATGGTCCCGGAGATATGGCGCACAGAGAGCGGGCCTTTTGCGGATGAGGGAACAAGATTTGGGCGTAGGCGCACGGGGGTGTGTAAAATAATAATAATAAGCAAAACGACGGGTGGGGGGGGGGGGGGGGGGGGGCATCTTTTACAGCGCGATACACGAAAAGAAAGATTTGCACGTTTCTTTCTTTTGGCATCTTTATGTTCTTCCTCGTTTTCTTGTGTACTAGTATATCCTGTTCTCTCATCTCTCTCTCTTCTCTTTTGTTTCCCCCGTGTCAAAGCTCTTCAAATCGGGCCCCTATTTTTCGCCAACAATACGCTCCGTGATTGCATTGCCTGACTGAGAGGAATGCATGTTGCCCGCAGGTTCTCAGATTTTCTTTCTTTACATCGACTATATTTTCTCTTGTATTGTTTACTCACCTGCTCCTCACTGCTTTCTTAATGTTTTCTTGTACATAGAAAAAAAAAGAGAAAAAGAAGCAAATTTCCAACGAGACATTGTGGTTCTGTTATAATGTTGACGTTCCCTCTTTGTCCGTGCTTCTTGTTTTGCTTGAATGTTCGATTTACTGGCAGTGTTGTTCTTGTTTCGCTCACCGGTTCTTGATGTTCCTGCGCCGAGACAAGCTCCTACTTCAGAAAAAAATATGAAATATATCAAAGAAAGCGACGTTTATCGGAAAAGATGCGCAGGCTGAATATAAATCGAGAACTGATAAACAGATGACTTATGCCATCTTTCTCTCAATTTATCTTTTTTGTACGAATGGTCCTTGTTCATACGCCCAACTTTGCAAAAAATAAAAATACAAAAATAAACAAATACAAGAGAGAGAGAGAGAGAGAGAGAGAGATAGGGGGAGAGGAGAAACAGGAAACTAAAGCAATCCCATCAGCTCTGAACTCATTTCTGCGATAGCGGCATTCTTTCCCAGTGGAGACCGAAATATTTTCGGCTTGCCTGCTTGCTCATAAAATAATTGGGCTCATCCACTGCGGGGGCGACGGTCACAAACCCAGCTGTTATAAAATGTCTTTGAGTGGGCAGTTGCAATAAATATCGTTAATGTTGAAAAACAAGACAATACTGTTATCAACCTGGTCTGTTCAAGGTTCTAGGTACTGTGCATCTAACCATTTCACGGCCGCTTGGACAATGTTTCCGCGGTTTCTTACGAACAATTGCGCACAAAATTTCACACAAACACAATGTTTTGATATTGTTTGCTTTGAGCTCTTTTGTGCATTATACAGGTAGTCCTGCCACGGTGGCTCAATGGCAATGGCGTTGTGTTATTGAGGACGAGATGGTCACGAATTTGAATGCGGCTGCGGCGGCCGCATTTCGATGGGGCCGAAATGCCAAAACGCTCGTGTACTCGCCCATAGGTGCACGTTAAATAACCCCCTTTTGGTGAACATTCATTCCGAACCCTCCGTTCCGGCATCCCTCAAAACCCACTATGCGGTTTCCGAAAGTCAAGTCCCATAATTTAATTTCAATAGATGAACAGCCTAGTCAAAAACAGCGTATAAGAGATAAAACATACCAGCATAGGCGAACAAAAATCCCCCATGTTGCTCTAATAAGTGTTTCTGTGTCACGCGCACGTTTCATTTTATTGAATATACACATAACATCCTTGCCTGCGCTCCCCTATATTAATCATCATCAATGGCATGTTACTCGAAAGAGGTAACCTTGTTTTCTGCTGTCATCAGAACTGTGACGGAAGAAGGCATAAGGAACGGACTACACTTCGTCACAATGGCGTAAAAAGCATCAGCGTCGTGATTATCATCACCGCTATCATCATCAGCATCATCATTATCGTCATCATTGCGTGTGAACATGAACAAAAGTTTCGAAGACCGGCTGCTACATGCCTTCTGAAGAGGCATAACGCTCTCCTAGCTTAGAGAGGAGAGGACAGAAAATGCATAGGAAACGAAGACGACTGAACACAACGAAAGGGAATTGGAAAAGCCGCAGAACAACATGCATTGCAAAAGAAGAATGCGGGTGTGGGAGGGGAAGGGTGAAAATCGACGCATGCTTCTTTCTCGGGAAACATGTAAATATAGCATACTGGTATATGCCAGGCGTCCGTGCTATAAGCTAGGACTCGGGAGGAAAACAATAATAATAATAATGATGCTAATTCCATGCACCATCGCACGAGGCTTTGTTCAGAGAGCGTCTAATGTGCAAACACGTTGTTGCCTGTACGACGCAAGAAAAACCCAGCTTGTAAGCTGCCGTTTTGTGTTTATTGGTGCGCGCCAAAAGCAAGGCGTTGGTTGACGGCTCGTGTTCAACGACTCAGAACGAATGGGCGTGAAAAATGAAGGCAAAGCCGGGGAGAATGCGAGTCTGGTCGGAAACTGGACGTCTGGTGGGGACGTCAACTTTCGAAACAAACTGGGCTTGGCCCGAGACAAAATAGAAGGAAAACATAAAATGAGGTTCCACGGCAAGCGAACTAGCAGCTATACTGTTCCTTCGCAATGCGGTGCAGCGCGCTCGCAGGGAGAGCCGGCATTTACTAATGATTAGTACAATAGCTGTTCAGTAGCTGTAGCTTTTCAGTTGCTCTAGCTGTAGGAATAGCTGTTCAGTAGCTGTTCAATAGGTATGCAATAAGTGTAATAAGGGGCACAAGCTGTTCAGTGGCTGTAGCTGTAGTAACAGCTGTTGAATATCTGTGCAATAGCTGTAATGAGTGGTGCATTAATTGTGCAGTATCTGTAGCTATTCAGTGTTGAAGCTGTTGCAATGGCTGTTGAATAGCTGCGCAGTAGTTGTCCAATAGCGGTAGCTGTACATGTAGCCATATAGTTGTTCAGTAACTGTGCAACAGTTGTAATGAGCGGTACAGCAGCTGTACAACAGCTTTGCCGGTGTAAAAATGGCAACCAGTTGTCCAGTCACTGTGCCACGTGCACTGTAAGTAGACAATAATTCCACAGTTGCGTCGTTTCTCGATCAAAAGCATTTCGCGGGCAAGATTGACCTTGGCGCCGGCTTAAGAGAGAGGCTATCATCAGCTTTCACCATGCTGTTGGGATTTAGTAATACAACGTGTGGGAAAAGAAAGAGGAAGCCAAGGATTGTAGGTTAGGGTGGATTGCAAGCACACAAAAGAACAACAACAACAGACCTCTCTTTTTCTTCGTATCATTTATGAATGTGGTTGTAGCCGCTGCTACATACTTTTGTTGGAACTGCCAGCGACCTTATTGACGCAACTTTTTAAGATAGAGGAAGCAGAAAATGGACGTGAAAAACATAATAAAACAAAGCAGAGCCAGATAGACACCATTTTTCAGTGCTTGTTGCTATTTTTTCCGCTGTTGCTGAGGGAAAAAATATAAAAAGAGATGACGCGCATTTTTTTGTCCGAGACGCCATTTACGAGAATGGAACATCAGCACAACGCTAAACGAACTCTCCTGCCTGCTGCTTGCGCACTCACATTTCTTATACGTCTCTTGCTTTTTCGAAAGAAGACGCGCGGCCAGAGAAATTGTGCGCCCTCTGTTGAATTGAAAGCCATTCATTTTATAGCATTCGATATAGGACGAGGTGAAGCTCGAATGGGTATGATTGCAGCGGGTTAGGAATTGAGCGCATTTTTTTAAAGACGATAGTCTTTCTTGGGCTACCTAAACGCCAAAAACTTAGTCTGTTGGCCTGTATGTGTGCCTGTCACTCGATTCAACCGCCCGGCCAAAACCAACCAAGCTACTAGCACTGGTGGCACGGGGTCATACACGTCAACATTATACAGCGCATAGGAAACCTCAGGCCTATTTGAGGCAAAATATATGTACAATTAACCCATGGCCCTCAGTCCCTGCAGTGGCTGAGGAGCACCTGGCCAAGGCGGCGGTCAGACCTGCTAAGCGGCAGAGGGTGCTAAGAATCTCTGGGTCCGGACAGGCCGCCACTGGAAACTGAACCTGGCAACGTTCAACACGCGCACCCTCTCGAGTGAGGCTAGCTTAGCAGGGCTATTTCAGGAATTATCAGGCATTGAATGGGATATTATTGGACTTAGTGAGGTTAGAAGAACTGGTGAGGCTTATACAGTGCTGAATAACGGCCACGTCTTCTGATATAGAAGTCTTACAGATAAGAGAGAATTCGGGGTAGGATTTATAGTCCATAAGGACATAGTCGGCAACATTGATTAATTCTACAGCATTAATGAGAGGGTAGCAGTCGTCGTAATAAAGCGGAATAGGAGGTATAGAATGAAGGCTGTACAAGCCTACGCCCCAGCCGCCAGTCACGATGATGAAGAAAGAGAACAGTTTTATGAAGATGTTGAATTAGCAATGAGAAAGGTGCAAACTCACTATACTGTAGTCATGGGCGACTTCAATGCAAAAGTGGGGAAAAAGCAGGCTGGTGAGCAAGCAATTGGCAACTACGGCATCGATTCGATTCTAGGAACGCTAGAGAAGAGATGTTGGTAGAATTCGCGGAAAGGAATAGGCTCCGAATAATGAATACCTTCTTCAGGAAGCACAGCAACAGGAAGTGGACCTGGAAAAGTCCTAATGGAGAAACAAGGAATGAAATAGATTTCATACTCTCTGCCGAATCCAGCATAGTGAAGGATGTAGAAGCGTTAGGTAAGGTAAAGTGCAATGGCCATAGGTTGGTGAGGTCTAGGATTTCTCTCAATTTGAAGAGAGAAAGAGTAAAATTAGTCAAGAAGAAACAAGCCAACCTAGACGCAGTAAGGGTAAAAGCAGACCAATTCAGGCTGGTGCTCGCAAACAAATATGCAGCTTTAGAACAGGAAGATGAAGACAACATAGAGGTAATGAATGAAACCGTAACTAGGCTGATCTCAGAAGAAGCAATTGAAGTGGGAGGTAAGACACCAAGGCAACCAGTAGGTAAGCTCTCCCAAGAAACAAAGGACCTAATAAAGAAACGACAAAACATGAAAGTGGCAAACTTGAGAGATCAGATAGAATTCGCGGAACTGTGAAAACTGATTAACAAGAAGAGGGTAAGGGATATTCGAAATTATAACGTGGAAAAGGTTGAGGAAGCAGTAAAATATGGACGCAGCATGAAATCAGTGAGAAGAAAACTTGGCATAGGACAATGCAAGATGTATGCACTGAAAGATAGGCATGGTAATATCATCAGCAATTTTGATGACATTGTAAAAGCAACGGTAGAATTTTATACTGACCTGTACAGTTACCAAAACAGCCAAGCTACTTTCATTCGAAGTAGAGATGAACAGGATACAGAGGCTCCTATAACTAGCGATACAGAGGCTCCTATAACTAACTTCCAACAGATGGTGCGAGAGCCAGGCGAACCCGGGAAATTTGAATTGAATTCAGCACAACCTCCGTTGCATTATTGTGGGAGGAGTGAGAGGGGAAGGGAAGAGCGTGAGGGATGGGAGGGACCGAAGAGAGGGTGTTACGTATCGGAGGCGGCAGAAGACTATCGTCTTTCGACGTCATTTGCAGCGAAGCAAGTAGATATGCGTCCAAAATTTTTTCCTGCATTACGAGGAGAAATGAAGGCGGGTATGACGCACCACCTCTACGTTGTATAGATGACTGTGAGAACGGTGAAATTCGTGTCACATCTTTTCAGAGATGTAGGGGATGTGTGAGTATTGTGGTCGAATTCAGGAATTATGATTCCTGAACTATATGATCTACGTGATCTCGCCTGTAATGGCTGTTATTCTAAAGTCGTAGAAAATTCATGACAATGAGCAGAGGGAGAAGCATTGCGTAAAGAAGCGCCATTCTTCGCGCATTGAACATACTGTAACGGCTTCTCTTTTAGTTGGTGCGTATTTCGTTCTGTATCATCGATAGCACCTGTGGTCCTGTATGGACTCTGTTGTCGCCACGAGAACCAAATACGTATGCATCACTCGTACAATTGTCCTCAAGGGGCGGAAGTCTCTCTCCGGAGACTTCGGTGGGGGGCGGCCCCTACACCAGCCGTCACTTGTGCTTGGGGTCATCCACACGAAGACATTGTCCAGTGTCCGAAGGGCTCTGCTGCTGCATCTGCAGCGGATACCCACCATCTACATTGGACGTGCCCTGGGACAAAGAGCATTCAGGAAAGTGTTCTTAAAGGTGTGAAATTGAACAGTTAGCAAGTAGAAGACTATGAAAGATAGATTATGGACATCGCATCTTATAAGTCACTGTTGCAGTATCTTCATGAAACGGGCCTGCACGCTTACATTTAAATCCATTATCACGTTATGCCACGTGGCAACCCGAGCGAAATTCATAGCATACTGCTAGGAGTTGTGTTTCTTCCGTGCTTAAGACATTTTGTTTATGATGATTATGCAATGTTTAGAATTGACAGGACTTGCAAGCAATATGAGAAAGGACGTGTGCTCTCAATGAGGCATTCAGCATGGCGCAGTCGACCAGCGTACCTCAACCTAATTGTACCAAACTCATAGGATAAACACGTCGACATGTTAATAAAGGACGTGTCAATGCAGCAAGCGTGTAGGATTTCAAGTGTTGTCGATTAAACAAACGCGGGTCGATTGCAGCAGCCCTAGCCGTTTTTCCATATCTTTACAGATCGCATGTTACTTGGTGCATACGTAATAAATATTTAACAAACTTTTGTTCACATGCGTTATGAGAGAAAATGCCTACCGTTAACATTGACTCCTCCAATGCGTAAAATATGCGAACTTTTTGAAAGGTTAGTGAAGGTAGTGCGAGGAATGCGAGACTTGCCACTAATGCTGATATTTAAGCGGATGTTTTATTTTCTTTCGCGAGGAAAAAAATGAAGGGCGGATAGGAGGAGTATTTATTTCTACTGTTTAGGTCCTCAAGCTTAGCAGTTCTTAGACGTTCAAAGCGAGTAACTCTAACTTTCAAACATAATTAAGCCTTTTTCTAAGCGGCCTACTCTCACTCGATGCATATAAATTACAAAGAATTGAGAATAAAGAAAAAAAAGAAGGAAAAATAAGAAAAGAAAACATATAACATAAGAAACACAGTAATATAAGAATGAAAGAAGAAAATAAATTTCTTCAGGAAAAGCGCTTGCTGGAAGAGTTCCTCACCTGCACAGCAACTGTTTGTGGGGCAATGCTGACTTTACAGAAATAGAAATATCGGTACACGGCTTGCCGGTCTGAACGAAAGGTCTAACGAAAGGATTAAGGTTGACGGAGGGCAACCTACAGAAGTTACTTTTAGGAAAATCTCACCTGATTGAAGGACACCAGCGTGGTTGAGACTACCCCTACAACGCCATGCCCTTGAATTCTTGCAAGCCTAGGCAAAAAGAAAAAAAAAATGTTTGCCCTTAGGCATAAAAAAAATTGGTGCACGTAATTGTGAAGCCCTTAAGAGATAGTTCCTATAACACGCTGTAGCCCAGTAGATAAAGAGTATTTATGTAACATGACCATTTTTGTCTACTCCTTCAGCTTGCCTGCCTCCTAGAATTTTATTTCGTTTCATAATTTTTTATATATCTGTGTGACCAGTCTACTTTACTTAATTTCATCTAGTTTCTTTGATGCTATTATGGTTGGTTTTACTTTCAGAGGGCTCTGAGAATGTAGCCTGCCTCATTCACCTCTAGGCATGCATGAACAATATAGATTTAAGAAGCGTCCAAATGAACGCGTACTTGTAAAGCTAATTTCTCCACTCGGACACCTTGTTGATATTTTTAAGCACTCGTAGCCAGATAACGCTGGTCCCGGTGGCTGAAAACCACCAGCACCAAACAAACCAGCTTTCCAGCATCCATATTTTTTTTTTTCATACTTCATGACAGCTCAGTACATGCAAGGGGGGCAAGACTGTCTTACTCAGTGCTTTCTTAATTCTTGAAGAATTGGTAGCAGCTGTCTTTCTATAATAACATTCATAATTTTGGTTGCTTGTTTTAAGTAATCTCTCCGTTATTTTTGTCACACTAGTCGTGATTGCCGTTTTCTTCTTTCGTTTATTTTTTTTTGTCGCCTGCTGGTTCTTCTGTATTCGACTCTTCTGTACGTTGGCAATTTCGTTTTTTCCTTTCAAGATCATTTTTTCTGGGATAGTTCTTGTCGACTCGTCTCCCGTTATTACCAGGCTTCGTCGCTTTTGCCTGGCGCATTCCGTCTTCATGGTTTGCTTCCAGTGTTCGTAATCTGAACAATATTTTCCCCTGTCTTACTCACCGTCTTTGTTTCTTCGGGGTTGTGAATGGCCGTTGTAATCTGCGTGGTTCGTCGCTGTTGCTATCCATCCGATTCCCTTTTTACCCAAACTATATTCTTCAACGTTTTTATGCGTGGTTTTCTATTTTTTATTACATTTTAATCTGGGATAGCAAGGGGGGTATTTAATTTACTTTTCCCAGTGGCACTGTTAACTTGTGGTGCCACTACCGAAGTCGTGGTACGGCACCAAATCTGATTACTGCGCACCCTGCGTCTTTCACTCGCAGCTCCCCCCCCCCCCCCTTTTTTTTTTATTATTATTTTCTGATCGCTGCCCTAATCGCTGCCCTTCCGTGCGTCCTGTACACTTTATCTATTACTATAACCGCGCAAGGGCTGTGCAAGCCAGAGCCATGGCTTGAGCCTCCCTTTTTTATTTTTGCTTTTTAACGTTGTCTGCTCCACGCGGAAGAATGATGATCTACTACAGCGCTGGCAAGAACGAAGGCAAATTTATGTTCAATGTTTTTGGCTGTGTGTCTTTATTTATGCCTGCTTTTCATTTTTTTTGCGCTTTGGCTACTTGCGGGTGACGTCTGGCGTCGTTTGTGGGCGCTTTATTGCTAAAGCAATTCTGGTGAAGTTTTTTTTGTGTTTAATGCAACTTGGGAAGTAGTTGCTTCTTTGTGTGATGGCAACTTTTGTTTACACCCTCCTTAAACTTTTCTAGGATATGCGTTGGTGACTTGATTTGAGACATACGTTGCCTATTTGACAATACGTTTGCAGTAGACACAAAATATTTCTGCGTAATTTTCAGTTGGCTCTCGTGTAAGTATTACGTGCGAAGAGCACATATTAGTTGCACGGGGGAGTCATCTTTTTTTCTATTCTTTTGGAAGCTGCACGTTAAATCTTGCGAGCCAAAAATATGCGACTAAGCCTATGCCCGCCTTGATTTTTTTGTTGTTGCTATAGACGCCTGCAACCTCCTGAGGCTGCTCTGCAGTCAAACGAGAATACCTTAACCCAATATTTGATCAGCGCTTGATTCGGCAGCAAAGTGACAGTGCTCGCTTTTGCAATTGTAAATATTGCTGAATTCTTTTTGCAATATCAAGCGTAATGAGGGAGATTGCGAGAAAGGGAATGGCTGCAGTTTCGTGCATATAATGCAGAGGCTGAAGTTTCTGCCCTCTTGGAAACATATCAATTTTCGGTTTGCTCCCGTTAAAGAAAGAAAAGACGAAAAAGAAAGTAATGAACTTGAGAACACTCATATAGCCTTTTATATAACACTTACCGAGGGCCGGTGCAAAAATAGTTTTTGAAGTTGAACGTCACTATGACAATGCTCAGGGCTAACCGAAGAAAGTGCACCGGTATAGCACCGATGGAAGCGAAATCTTATCACCGAACCCGAGATCATCTGGAGAAAAAGAGAAGCATGCCTTGGTACTGAACAAAAGCAATGTGTTTTTTGCAACATTACCTACCTTATTTTCACATGATATCCCCAAGCTAGGCTTTCAAACCCCTTTTTTCCTTCCCCAGTACAAGGTAGCAAACAGGAGGCGTCCTCTGGTTGGTCCCCTATTTTCCTTTCTCTTTTATTTCTCTCTCTATTATATGAGTTTAGCATGTACTGTGATTGGACTGCGATTGCTGCGATTTAATTACTGCGATACTGCAGCGAGATTTAATCTTTACAATGGTGTTCGTCAGTCAGGCGATTTTCACGAAGTCTGACATGCCATTCTACTAATGTTCAGGTATGCGCTTGTGAAATATAATCGCTTTTTAAGCTAAGCCTATTTTTACTCTGTTTTTTCTGGTCAAGGCACGGCGCATCACAAAAAGCTAGATCTTGTACTGGATTTTGCGACGACGGAATACTTGCCGCGAATTCTGCCCATACGTAATGTTGTGACTAGAGTAGCAGGCCAGATCATGCTCGCTCAGGCCGAACTCTCTGCCTTTCAAATAAATTCTCTCTCCCTCTCTCTCATGGATCAAAATTTCACTGTAGCGCTCACTTCAGTATCCTGAACCAGTCTGTCAGTGCTCGCAAACATGATTGCGCGCGTCGCGCGAATGCAGGAAATGGTAAATGAGATTACATCGAAGAATCAGGCGAGTTCTGATAGAGAGCAAGCGCACTTTCCTTTCTCACCAATACACAAGAGACAAGAGCAGACTGAGATAGAGAGGAAGAGAAAGAATCAGCTGCATTTCTCTGCATACGTGACAACGGAGCTGAAAGGACCTTGATTTTCATTTGCATGTTCAGCAGTGCGAGACGGCATCTCTCACGGCAATTTAATTTTCGCGCTTCCAGAATGCCATGTCAAACGAAGGCGCTGCGTCGCTTACTAGCAGTGCTGCGAGAGAGAGAGAGAGAGAGAGAGAGAGAGAGAGAGAGAGAGAGAAGAACTAAGGAACTGAAGCACACCTTCTAACGATGCACTTCATCGCACCAATAAGTTCTGTGTTGTCAGGCATGCCGCTGACTCCCCCCCCGATTTCTGCGTTAGTTTATATGGACTCGATAAAGTGTTTGCTTTTTCTGGTATTGCTCTGTGTTTCGATTTTGCTTTCGCTTCGGTTGTAATATAGCTAACACGAAGGATAAATGTATTGCGCGTTTCCCCAAGTGGAAGAAAAATAAAATTTCGTTACTGAGAGGCTGTCGACATTTATCGTAACTACCTCAGTTAAATCAAACTTCAGCCTCAAGTCAGTTTGGGAAGTCCTGGGCATTAAGGCTGCAATTTGATTCCTGCTTGAAGAAAGTGCAACAAGAAATATTTTGTACAGGTAGGCGCTACGGAAGAAAACGATCTCCGAAATTTTCACTAAGCACGATTTGCATGATTTCTTTTATGATGATTACGGTACCGGGAGTTCGAAAGTCCGAAGTATACGAGATTATCCTGCTGTCTGCGCTAGAAGTATGGTGTGTCGAGGAACTCTCAGTAAAATCTGACGCATTATTCAGATAAATAATTCCGAGTGCGGGCATTTTTCTTCGCGTTCCGATATCCAACGTACTGCTTTCATGTCCTCCAGCAGACAAGCTTTCAATTTAGGTAATCTTTTTTTCTTCTCCTTTTTTTCGCTCCTGGATTGTGCAGGTCAGCAGACTCAGCACTATCACGGATGAGGTAGTGTTTGTCCAACACCGTCCTTCAGTGTGGGCCTAGAAAGGAGGCACGATGCTGGTTTTGTTTGTAGATTTTACTGACGTAGAAGTCGCCTGGTGTGAGTTCCAGTTAAGTAAGCGAAATACATTGTCCAGAAGCTCGCATAGGATTCGTTTCAAAGGTGACAAATTGCGAAACCGAACAAACGTGGATGCGCACGCACGCACGCACGCACGCACGCACGCACGCACGCACGCACGCACGCACGCACGCACGGCACGCACATATAGTGACAGACGTATAGATGGATAGATGGATAGATGGATAGATAGATAGATAGATAGATAGATAGATAGATAGATAGATAGATAGATAGATAGATAGATAGATAGATAGATAGATAGATAGATAGATAGATAGATAGATAGATAGAGAACCAGAGACCAGGAAAGCCACCAAATATGCCAGAAAGCGGTGCTTTATTGTCACAACACAAGAAAAAGGGAAGTAAAGAATTCTGAGATTCGAACAGAAGAACTTGCACTGCTTTTGTGAGTCGCTGTCGCGTAAATATTCTTACCCAGTCTCCATATAATTGGTCCGCTGTAGCCAAACATAATAAAATAATCGAGTTTTTAATGTGAATTTCGCAGGAAAGCACCGGCACGATGTTATAGAGAATTGTGGAGGGAGTCTGTCGTTCCTATTGAGCGATATTTGTTGACACGTTTTCAATTATACGTGACGTCTCTTGCACGTGTCATTATTGTGTTAATCCATTCCTATTTCCAATTGGCAGCAAGCAGAAGTCTCCGAAATACTCTGCCGCTTTCAACCAGGATCTAAACCTTGGTTCGCGACACGCGAACTATCGCGCCGTCGCCGTGATGTCAAGGTCACGTATAAAAACCAACACATGACTCTTAATCTTGCTTTTAAAAAATCACTGACTTCAGATCACCAGGGAACATTCTCTGCTTGTCTTATCATTTGTACGCATTCTCACCCCGATTTGGTTCATACAGATCCTTGCAGTATTAAGCAGTTTTAAGTGTCTCTGCCGAATGTTTTTTTGCACTATGCTTGACGGACTCAATCGATGGACTTGTGTTTGATTGCAAAACTGCGGAACATGCTGTTTCATTGCTGTATTTTAAAATTAATTTTCTATATTGATGGTTTAAGGACGCTTTAGTCATGTGCTTTATTGCTTGGTCGTTTTTTATGTTACCGATTGTTGGCATTATTTGTACAGTGAACAATTTATTGTTTGTGGAGAAGCTTTGTGGAGAACGTATTCGATGTCATCCAAATAAATCACTCAGTAATCGCTCACACCTCATTTTTGGGTTATGTGTGAAAGGAGTACCGATATACATTTTCGAAGTTGTAGAAATTCACCCACGCGCTTGTTGAACCTATAAGGAGAAACATACAGGGCGACCATTTCTATGTGCTATGGAATTAAAAAAATAAATGCCTGTTGCAGGTGACATAAATGTAGTCCTTGAGCTGGATTATTCAGAGAGGCGGACGTTGCTTCCACGATAAATCGAAATACATATTCAACTAATTAACAAACATCCTCTAATTATCTTTCGAATAAATTGCTTTACGACAGATATTGCAATTTACGAATTGTAGCCGGTGAGTTTGCAAGGTGTATCCACTTAGAATGAATTTCCAGAATGACGCCAGTTTGGCGATATGCTCCATCAAACTTGCCCTAAAAATGCACTGTTGTTCCCCTTACTTTTTTAACAAAACGCTCTTTAATGCACTGAAGCACAAAAGTAACTGGAACGCCAATGTACTCGTGTTTCGTCCAACACTTTGGTAAATAATATCTCGAAAGTGGTGTCGTTTTCGATATTCATTTCAAAAGGATACGTCTTGCAAGCTCACCGGCTACAATTCGTATCTTGCAAAATGAGCTGTAAAGTAATTAATTGAAAAAGTTAATTACCGGATTTTGGTCAATTAGATGAATATGAGTTTCGTTTTTTTCGTGCTAGTAGTGTCCGCCTCTCTGAATAATCCTTGAGTGGAGCTCAAGGACAACAATTGTGCTATCTCCCGCAGGCGATGTTTAAATATTCCACGAAACTTAAAAATGATCACCCTGTATATGGTACATTCGACTGGTTTCGACAGCGCTCCAAGTCGATTTGCAGCGTTGCGGAACAGCCCTCTCGAGACTGGAGTCACTGAACGCCTGTCCCAGCCGCACGTGCTAGCTGCTCCCGTATCAATCGAACTAGTCATGTGGTCAGAGCTTCCGTCGGATCTCGGTCGGGCTCTCAGGTTGAAGGCGCGAACGCGGCGCTCTGAATGAACCGGGCGAATGTGTTCCGAGCGCTGTATTTCGATCAGCCGAATGTGAACTGCCCCGCGAGAGCTCTACAGAGCGCTCGAAATCGACCAGTCGAATGCACCATCGCAAAACTATGAAGTTTGGGTAAACACTCCGTTCATATTTTAATCTAATACAAGGTTGGTTTCGAAATGCCACCACATCATCGATATCACCGTGACGTCATGACGTGGAGCAAAATTTGCTGACGTCGTGCAGCAATGACTAGGTGGCGCTTGCGTGTTGTAGTCACAGCGGTTGGAGGAACGGAACGAGCCAGTGACGTCACGTCAGTGCATCTTGACGTCATGACGTATCCACCTCTAGGGTGCTCAAACTGAAACTCGCTCGTAAAGACAAGTATTAGAATAAATAATTTAGGATATTCTGAGGCCTGACAGTATTTTTTTTAGGATTGGGAGGGTTCGGATTTCTATTTAAAGAGATACGGAAAAAAAATGGCTGACGTTTAAATTTTGTAAACCTAGTTATTACGCGCGGAAGGTCTGTTTGGCTTGATTTTGCAAAGACTATGCTCACAGTGTTTCACTAATGCATGTGTCCGCGTTTGGTAAGCTTCTCTGTATTACGTGTTAATCTGGCCTCCCTTTGCTCCGGTGTTTCAGCAGCCAACTTTGCCTTTGCTTGAGATTTCGCAGCCTGCGGTCTAGCTATATCTACTGGATGATTGGATTCAGCCTGTCGCTTGGCGCTGAAGCACACGCACAGACGGCCCAGCCAGCACAAACATCGATGACGAGACAGAGCGGCCAAGTGCTGGCGAAGCAGCCGTTAAACCCTCGCCTAGTAACGTGGTGCGGCAGTGGCGAGGCTCCGAGCGAGCGCAGCTGCGACGCCTTTCCGCAGCGGATCACATGGCGTGACGTCACAACTGCCATACTTGCGCTCCGGCGGCTCAAGGTCATTGCGACGTGATGAATGACCTTGCGAGACATGGCGTACTAGAGCTTTCGCTCTAAAGGTGAAAGCAAATTGAAAGTCAGGCCACACTTTCTTTTGTATCGACCTCAACATTTATTATTGTTATTCTTGCCGCTTTTGCTTTTGTTGTAAACCCGCATGCCGATGTTTACGGGAAAGCAGTCCTTACGCGGGACGTTAGGAAACGGAGACTTTGTACGTGCATACGGGCAAAAGCAAGCGTTTGTTTCGCTGTATTGTTCTTCATCCTCTAGTTAAACTTCGGTTAAGGGCATACTGAATTTCAACAGAAGGCTCTTGTGACGGCGGAGAAGTGTGCACGCACTACGACTACGTCGAATGAAATACGTCTCGCAAATCCCTCGAGCCGCCTATAAGTGTTCCTTGTCGAAAGTCCCGAGAAACGAAACGGGGACGACTAAACCAGATTTTTTTTTGTTTACGTTTCTGAGCACACTTGAAGATCTCCTTTGAATGCAGGGGTACAGTCTTTCAATGGAAGCGTTGCAAGTGAGCACTTCGATACGACAGAGCAGAGTCAGCACACCGTACGTGATCTCAGAACGATGCATTCGCGAGAGACTGCGTGCTAGGGTCCTCCAAAGAATGCTTGAAGTTTTAGCGCGGTAAGAGCGGGGCGTTGTTGGTTCAAGACGTTGCTCCGCTATCGATTTACAACGGCGGTATTCGTTATACGTTTCATCTGGTGCGAAAATACAAATACCCACTCGTGGATTTTTGTCGTTATTCTCGTGCGGTTGCAACTGTGGTGGTCGCAAAACAGTTCACGTTTCTCCTGTCTACCGTTTACGGCACTTACGGTCGATCCCTACTGGATTTTTTTTCTCTTCAGTGCCTTCCAGCTACGTCTTCCAGCTACGTCTTCCAGCTACGTCTTCCAGCTACGTCTTCCAGCAATGTCTTCCAGCGCTTTATATCCCTTTGGTTGCAAAAAATTGAAGCCTCGCTCAATCAGCGTGCCATGCTCCGAGAAACGGGTAGGGCTGGCGTTTGCCGAGCGAGCTGATTGCGAATAAACGAGGGGCGGTTTCTCCATACCCGTCTCCTCCCCCTTCGACCAGCCCTCTTTTTCGTAACGATCGCTGAGTAGTACGATCCCTGCGCCGCATTCTCGCCGAAGGAGGCTTTAACGATCGCCGATCACAGAGGCGACGCGCTGGCTGCACCCGGAACGTCAGTGATGGAAGAGCTGCTTTGTGAGCCGCGCTCCGCGGTTGTCTTTGTAGCCGCGCGCCACCGGGGGAAAATTTGTCTTCGACAGCGGTCCGTGAAGGCTGGCGCGAAGCGAATAGGCTAATATGGGATGCGAACTGGGGCGTGAAGGAGAAGCGAGCCAGAGAAAAGGCGCGTGGGAAAAAGGGAGCGAGTAATTGACACGGGGAATGAGAGCGTGAATGAGTGAGTGAACGAGAGTGGGATTAAGGGAGTGAGCGAATGAAGAGAGAAGAGAGGGGACAACGAGAAGGAAAGGCAGCGAAAAACAGTCCCACGCGTCAGACTTAGAAGAACGGCGTCTATACACGATATACGTATATATTTGTGATTAAATTATATTTTATTTTTTTTACCCTAATTGAGTGCTTTGAATTTGGCTGGGAGCCGCTATATAGCTGAAATTTTTCCCTTCGCTAATCGTCACCCTAATTTATTTACCAATTTATAGTCGGGGAGAAGGCCAGCTACATAATGTGCTTGTTGTCCACACTTCCAATCCGTAAAAAAATTTAATCAACCAATCAAAGACACGGAGCTGAGGCGGGCTGCACTACTGCGCTTCTACAATTAGCTACCCTGCACTGGCAAGCGTGAAGGGTGCCACTGAGAGAAGGAGAAAAAAAAAAACACCGCATATCCACGGGGTGAATGATGATGAGTGGGCGAAGCTCCGGGGGGAATCATCGGTAAACCGTGAATCTTCCGTGTAATTCGCCCAGTCTCGCCGCACTAAATCGAACGATTGACTTCCACCAATGACACGCGCCATATGTGACGTCATTCCTATTTTATAACAGCGCCCTTCATTATAATTGCACCATCTCCCGCTTAAGGGGACGCTAGCACAAACGCGTTAGAAACGTGCAGTACTCTCTAGTAAGGGGGAGAGGCCACAGCGTCTTACGCAGCCGTTTACACATGCCGGAACGTGCACCGCGTTTGCCGACGCCATCACATGACTGCTGAGAGAGTATAACCCCCGTATTCATAAACGCTCCTCGACTTGAACTTGAACTTGCCACCGCCTTCAACGCGTTTCGAACGCGCTGCCCAAGGCGGTGGCAAGTCAAGTTCAAGTCGAGGAACGTTTATGAATACGGGGGTAAGGCGGAGAGGCCACAGCGTCTTACACCAGCTTCTTACACGGGCCGTAACGCGCTAGCACAAACGCGTTAGAAACGCGAAGTCTTTCGTTAATGTTGGGTATTTATTGTCATCGTGGTGCGTGTGTCCATGTGCGCTTCGTGGCGTAGTACATTAACATGTCATCCAATAAAACATTCACTAATTGTGCATAGTCATAGAAAGGTGGGTACAATGAGTCACACACAGAAAAACAGAAGAAGCACTGTTCCGCTTTAAAAGGGTGGTAAGGCTAAGCACCTCACCAAAATGGGGTACCAGTCCGGTTGAACATCAAGTCCATCATAAACATTCTTTAGGTGCACAGTCATCTGGATGAAATTTACTCTTGTGGGTACAACCGGTTCGGCGTTGCGGTCCATCATTCGCGTCTTCCACAGACTGTGCATTCCCATGAGAAAGAACACGTCGAAAGGTACACTGTCATCATGGGTCGGCAGCAGATATTGCACTGTATGGGGGTTGATTTCAAGGTCTTTCTTTAGAGTCCGTTGGAGGATGTCCCAAAATAGAATGGCATCTTTGCAATCAATAAAACAGTGTTCAATTGTCTCTGGCACATCACAAAGACGACAATTAACAGAAGTCACAAATATACCCTTTTTCTGTAGTCATGTTTTTACCGGCAAAGTTTCACTATGAAGTTTGTAAAAGAATGTTTTGCAGCATGGGGATATATACATTTTACGAACTCGTTTTAGTACATCGTGGCCTGGCCATTCAATGTATAGTGATCGGTAAAATGGAGGTGGAAAAAGCATGGACAGTAAATCTTTGTATAACTTTTTACGCGACTACCATGAAAGAAAAAAAAAAAAAAGCTTCGTGGCGTAGTGGCTAGCGCCGCGCGTTCGGAAGCGAGGGGTCCCTGGTTCGATTCCGCTACGGCCACAACTTCCGGATTTTTTTTTTTCATAAAAGTGGACCTGGCTACCTACTACGACGACGACGACTACTATTACTACTACTACTACATACTACAGAGGAGGGACAGACCCACACTCTAAGGAGCTTCGCCCCTAATAAAGTATGCCAAAGTGATGCGCGTGCAGGTGCAGCCACGACAGCGTTGTCTGCGCGTTCGGAGATGGTAGTACAGTTCAGCTTTAAAAATTGGAGCAGGGATCTGTGAGCAACTTGTGAGGCTGACCCTCAAAACGAGAGCCCAGGTATTTGAGGTGACGCGAGCAGTCATTGTCCAGCCGGATTACGGCGCAGCTCACGGCAGAAAGATGGATAGGCCATTTGCACAAGCGAACCTTCACTAACGCCAGGTAAATGCGGCTGTAGATTGCGGTTTCTTCAAGAAGTGCAGTAGCGCATTTGGGGCCTTCCACACACGTGTGTTTCTCGTTCAGGGTGTCAGAATTTTTTTGCGCAAGAACTTAGCGAAACAAAAATAACAAGATAGCGAGGAAGTAGTACAGCGATCGAGCGAGTGAGTGGTGCAGCATCTGAGAGAACGAATAAACCTGCATGTGGGCGAATAGGTGATCGTGCAAGTCGGTGAGCGCGAGTCGGGTAAACGTGTGGGCGAAACCACGCGAGGAAAAGCAAACTATTCTAAATTTTATGTGATGTATCAGATACTCTGGAGAGATATGAAAGCACGATTTTTTTTTGAAACCAGCCTTGCCACGTAGCCGTGCCCCTACTCCGCCTTCGCCTGAATTTTCTTTTCGTGAGACGAGCTTCGAGACCTTGATAAGTAAATCAAATTCTACCTAATTTTGAGTGACCAGTCCAAGCTGGTCGAAAGCGCTATGGTGTCAGGACGCAACAACGAACAAGAAATACCCGATGGTTGAACCATGTAATGCTACGAAAAAGAATGGTTAAGCGGCAGAAGAAGACGTTTTAACACTGGGCATACAAAGATGTTTTGGTTTTTGTTTTTCGCGATCACTTTTCGTGTCTCGAGCGTGCAACTGAGACACGATGTAGCATCGTAATACTGAAAGGCTGCCTGTTGTGCTTTTGTTTTTCTTAAGGCCTTTCGAAACCGGAGACCTCTAGATAAACTTCAGGCCAAATGGCTTTCGGGCTGTTTTCCAAGAGCGTGTATCCATTACTGCGCTTCTCTTTGTAAACATCATGGCTAGAGAGGTTAGTTCACTTCTGACCAAAGTAATCATATCTCTTACCAGTTAGGGTTGGCGCGGAGTCCCGAAGAGAATGCTGCTGAGCGTAGATTTTTCTTCGGTTCGTGAGCTCGTTGGTGGGCTCTGATTCAGAAGACCGCGACCGACGAATATCATAATAAAAACTCGGTATTTACCAGATTTACAGAAGAAGGAGATAATAGAATGAGCGAATGTCAAATGTTTTGCAAGAAGGTCGAGCTGCAGCTTAGCCGCTTCTTGCGCTTTTCCCAGAGTCGTTACGTTTTTTTTTCTGTACAAAAGAAATGCTGTCATAACGTCGGAAGTAAGCTAACGGGCGATTTGTAATTCGATATGTCTGTGTAAAGGCAGAGCCCTGAGATGACCTCATCCGTCTGTCTCCTGGTACAGTGTCTAACTAAAAAAAAAAAAAAACAAATTAGCACGAAAAGAAGAACGGTCACTGACAAAAGCCCACGACTTGAAATGCTAAAGGGTATTCGAATGAGGGAGGCCTCACCCTAACGCCATTGCTTCGACGAAGGGGCGTGTCTGCGCCAGGGCAACTGAAGACATGTCCCCTTTTCGAACTGTTGGCTCCAGGTTAAGACTTCAGTTGTTCGCCGACCAGTTGAAAAGGAGGCACATAGGTAATTGTTATTGAACCCTCAGCAGTCTTGACCTAAGTGCGGACCTAAGATGGCTGGAGAAGTCCGAAAAGCGGTACGCTGGTGGCTCTCCTTCTGCCGAAGAATAGCACAGGTGTCAGCATCTAGGTAACGAGAAAGAAACAGCGCTTTGTAACCAGACAGCAACAGACTACGTTCGCAGTCATCTGTCGTCTGTTGGTGCCTGTCGTCTGCGCTGCTGACCAGTTGACAGCCTGTGGTCCTATTGTAAAGCGCTCTTTATTTCTTCACGCAACTAGGCACAAACCGGCCCAAATTGGCACTCTTTTAAGTTAAATTGTGGGTTTCTTTAACGTCCCGAAACTGTATCGTCAGTTATGAGGACCGCTGTAGTGTTAGACTCGGAATTAATTTTGACCACCTGGGGTTCTTTAGCGTACACCTAAAGCACAGTACACGAGATATTCTGCATGCCGCCCCCTATCGAGACGCTGCCACCGCGGCCGTCGAACGTACCACCTTGTGCTCAATAGCGCAACACCATAGTGACATCACAGCGGGTCAAGTTTGCACTTACAATGTGCGTCAGTAGAAGTGCTCCCTATTGCCTCCCTCCTTTGGAAGCGCATCTTATTTTTGTGCACCTTGGCTCCTGCGTATAGCATACGGTCACTTACAAGCCACTCCTCAAAAGTACGGTCACGTGCTTGTTTTAGCACTCCAACTCCACATACTAGCCCGGAAAATCATCGTTCTGGCGTGAAAACTTCAAAAGCGGCGCCCGCCGAACGTTTTTACGCAAACTTAGTGCATAAGAACGCTGGCTCGAGATGCGAGTTTGATGAACAGAGACTTGCTGGTGGGAAAACAAGACAAACTTGAACACGAACTAGAACATAAACTAGAACAGAAGGAAGAGCTACGAGAGCCTTAGAATCGAACGGCTTGCAAGCTGGTGCCTTAATCGGGCCCCGCAAGCGCCCCAGAAAAAAAAAAAAAAAAAAAAGGAGGCCAACACGCGTATAGGGCTCGGGTGGGTGATGCATTTTCCGAGAAATGGCACTCGGCTCACCGAGCAGCAATCGGGAGCATCGATAGGATAGGCGCATGCGGCGGGAAGACGCTCCGGCGAGCGTGGGATGAAAATAACTCTCGCGATGCGTATGAAGCGAGTAACGCGAACGCTGCCGATCGCAGGATATGTTTACGCAGGAAAGAACCGGCTCGTGATGGGTGACGAGAGAGAGAGAGAAGCAGAACGCTAACAGCGCCACGAGCGGGAGAGAAATAAAGCGAAAGCACTGAAGAAACTGCAGAGAGAAAAGAAAGAAATGCGAGGCCCAGGCGCTATGTGGTGGAACGAAGATTGCTGTTTGGCTCGCTGCGAAGAGAAGAAAAATTGCGAAGGGAGCAGGAACATGGCGCCTCATCTATGCTTCTCGCTTGGCTGTAGCGTTTTCTTTTTTGTCTCCCCTTGTTTTATTTTGCCAGCTTTCGTGCCTGTTCCTCCGCGCCTCTCGTCGGGTGGCAGCATTGTTATGAGCCGGCGGCCGTGGTATTGATTCCGGCCTGTTTACTGCCGCTATTTGGCTTGTCGCTTTTAACTCCGGGGTGGATGTGTATCTTATTTTCTGCGCCTTGGATTGCAGCGAAGAATCGATCCTCCGGATGAACTCGTACTGCTTTGCGATTGAGTTTTGCGCGCGCAGAGAACAGGGGGAGAAAGGAGAGAGAGAGAGAGAGAGAGAAAGAAAGAAAAGGCTCCACGGAGAACTCCGAAAACATTTTCTTCCTAAGGTATCTCTTAATTTTGAAAAAGAAGTTTCGTTTTCGATTGCATGAGGTGGTTTCGGAATATAAAGTAAACATGACTGTAGAGTTTCACCTGGGTTCGTTTGAGCTGAGATTGCTTGAAGGGACGTACGTTCTGCTGGATCACATCAATTAAAGTTCGCGCTCATAGCGCATGTAATTCGTGAATGCAAAAGGACACAGAGAGGCAGACAGTGCGAGCGCGCGTGTGTGTGCGTGTGTGTGCGTGTGTGTGTGTGTGTGTGTGTGTGTGTGTGTGTGTGCGTGCGTGCGCGCGTGCGCGCGTGCGCGACCACCTCATAGAGTTGCGCACCGTTACTGTATCGGCAGGTGAGATCTTGAATAGTAAGACTTTGAATGGAAAGATGACCAAATAGTATTTGTTCTTCTCTACCGCTGTCGCCTCTTCGTTTGCTGTGTGCGGTATCAGTGGAGAAAAAGCGGTGTCATTGTTATCACTACGGTACCAGACAATACCGAGGTTACTACCTGTCCCTTTTGTTACTAAATTGTTGATGATTTCCGCGTACACAACACAACGGTATTGCCCGAGAGTGGTTAGGGTTAACTTGGATATCGTTATGTATACGTGACAGCGTTAGTAATAGAGGACACTGCGAGAAGTTCGTTATCACAGAATAAGCTCTCCGAAGTAAACGTGTAGATCTAGCTACGGAATTTATGACAATGCGTCAACCATGCTGCGGCTTTTGTTACTTCAGCGGCTGCTGACACACTCCTGAAGCTACAAAGCATTCATTATTAAGAAAATGAAAATCACTTATTCCGTTGAGTAGAAATAGGCTGCAAATCAAAATTATTCCGTAACCTCCTCCATGATATCTTTCATAAACATCAGCTTTTGGGCTTTGGGACGTAAAACCATAATTGTCATGCATAGTGTCCTGCTGTTTCCGTGGCTCTTGTGTCAGTGTTTCTGAGAGTGTTTTGTACGTGGAATGTGATAGTTGAGAGCCACGTCATTTGCACTTGCGCAGAATCATTTATCATGAGGGGCATCAATATTCTAAACGCGAATTTTATAACTGATCACGCTGTATTTAAGTGACTACTTTCTTTAGCTACTTACCCTGGTTTCATTGTTTGGCGGAAGGCGATTCAACATGCTTGACGGTGACAATAATGAGGAGGAGAGCGAAAAGTGGAGAGTGAAGCGTGGGTGCGGTGGAGGAGGAGAGTAAAGAATTGAGAAGGAAGCTAAAACGCGGAGGAGGTGCAGGTGACAGGCACACGGGTGATGAGTACTCCAATATGTGTAGGAGAGAGGCGAAGTGGGCGATGCAAGGCCGCATCATATACTCATCAGAAAGGAAGCTATAGATAAATTTGACAGACTTATTCGATGTTTCCGCCAATTTTTTCTAGTCATTTTTTGTAATATTTATCGTTTCGAGCAAAATTAATGTGTCAGAGAAAAGAAGTAGCCGACGCCACTTACATACACCAACATCTCCTTAAATACAGTTAATTCATAAAAAAAAAACACATACAGCCCCGTTTTCACAAGATCCTGTATCGAACATCTTTGCTTACGCAGCGGAGGCGCTCGTTTACATAGTAGCCGCCACTGCCGAAGATCAGGCCAGGAGGCGAGAACCCTGTTCCCTGCTTAACGTTGGTTACGTAATAGACTCTGCCGCAACACCGGTAGAGCTCGACTCTAGCTTCCTCGCGACAGCCACAGCAGCTGCGGCTAAGCCTCCCAGCTACGAAGCCTACTGGGGGGAGCCTGTGATCCCCGCAGTTAACAAATAAGAAAAAAAAAAGCGTTTTAGTTCTGTGCGTCTGGGCGCATGGAATCTTCGCGTGCTTCGCTTCGGGTGAAGAGAAGGGTGCGAGGGAGGCGGTCGTGGGTATCGACATGCAGCTAGCGAAGGAGGCGGCGCTTAATTAGAGCTTACTTAATTGGCGCCGGCCAAGTGCGGTTCCAAAGACACTGCGGCTGACGCACGCTTTGTCACGTTTGCTCAAAGCCTCTGGCAGGAGCAACGGCTACGACCCTCAAGGTCAGGATGCCCTCGTACGCCACCGATGTAATTTCACCGATGCTACTACGGCGCAGGATGGTGGGAGGGTAGGTGTTTAACTAGATAGGTCTTCTACTTCTTCTTTCTGGGGTTTAACGTGCCAAAACCAGTTCTGATTATGAGGCACGCAGTAGTGGAGAGCTCCGGATTAATTTTGACCACCTGGGGTTCTTTAATGTGCACTACAACGCAAGCACACGGGCGTTTTTGCATTTCGCCCCCATCGAAATGCAGCCGCCGCGGCCGCGATTCGATCCCGCGATCTCGTGCTCAGCAGCGCAACGCCTCATCTGACTGAGCCATCGCGGCGGGTAACTGGACAGGTCAGGCAATGTTTGCACAGAGTAGTCGTATTTGACCGTTTTGCGCCATTTTTTTTTTTTTTTTGCTGCCATGCGTTACATTGCTACGCGTGCTGGGAAATGTTCCAGTACGCATTGCATACTCTCTTTGCCAGCCCGTAGATCTTTCTTCACACAGTTTTTACGTCGAAAGAATGTACGTACCAACCATCCCAGCAGCCAACGGTACGTATTAGATTTTCTCTCTTGTCATCATGTTCTGAGACATTCTCTTTTTGACACTTACTTTCAGCCATACTATTATTTACTGGACTTCAGGACTTGAGCCACTACGCTCTTCAGCTTCACATTTTTCACGTTGTCCTGAGAGCACGTCGCCTTGATTAAAAGCTGTCGTTTCTGTCGTGGCCTCATAATATGGCTCATACCCATGAGGAAACTGGGTGACAATGAATGCGATGAAAAGTACATACAAGGACAAATGGGAGAAACTAACAACAAACATTTAAAAAGGAAGCGCTGAATGACGTAAGGGCAACAAAATTTTGATGGGACGTATTTCTTAAAAAAATGAAATAAAATAAACCGCGATCGGAACCCCTAGCAGCGTAACCTCCCCGACGCTTTAAAGAACTTAAGCGTAGCTGCTATAATGGACGTGTGGATTGTACTGAACTGACATGCAACAAACGACATTAAGTTTAATGTTGGTAAAGTTAAACCTAGGTTACTAGCAGGAATTACCAGCAACGTTACGAGGAGGTAGGAGAAGCGGTAACAGGAATGAAACCTGATCAATTGCTTCTTGCTTGCTGCAAAACTAACAAAGGTTAATAATAGAAGAAATAAACTTTATTTAAAGTGCCAGAAAAAGAATTATAGCAGCAACCCTGCAGCGAAAGCTTGATAGGGTCACCTCTGCCTTTGGTCTTTCAATGATAATCTTCTCTTTGTGTAAGTCTTGCTTTTCTTATTTCTTCTTACTTTGCTTATTTTTCTCCTAAGTTACTGTTTTCTTTATAACTTCGAACATAGTAGTAGTTACGTGTCGTAGTCATACTGGAGCTAACACTCTCACCTTTCCTTATTTTTCCCGCCATTTCTTTCGGAACGATTGAGTAGATGCATGACATGATTAGTTGTCACGTCCGATAAGAGACAAAGAGTGGGAGGCTGCGCCCTCTGCTAGTCAGCTGTGCGGTGGGTCTGTGGATTTCAAGAAGTGAACGTCTAGGAAAGCGGTCACATTGTGCTGGATACCGTTATTAAGTGTGCCGAAACGCAGAAAAATGTGGTGACGATAATGAAGATTCCGATTATCGTTCTCTCACTATCTGATAGCCGTGTCGTCATCGTCACCCAAGACCTTGGATGATAAAAACAAAATCGGAGAGGCCCAGATGTTTTGATTTTGACGCCGGAAGTGCACTCATCTTGGTGTGCTATCTTCATTTTGCGTTTCCAATCAGCTCGCCGGAGAAGATGGGCGAGGTCTTCAAACTTGTATTTCGACGAGCCGCCGGCAGTGTTTTGAATATGCTTTGAATATGCTGCAACACTTTTTAATGAAGCAGGCGCGCCTCCTGTGTTTCAACCTGGTAGGTTTGAAGGAGACGAGGAAGACCCGCACCACGACTGCATAGAGCCTGCGTGCAGGCTGGCACTAACACTCCCAGTTCACAGACACAATTTTCAAGCTCACACGCCACACTCCCAACAGGTTGTGTCGAGAATGATATGTGCTTCGAGAAAGGCCCAGGCCGAAAACTGCTGTCTCACTTTACGGAGGCCGAGAGCTGCGAGAACTTCACGGGCGCGGTTGCTGTGGAAACGAAGATTTTTGGATCACCAGTCCCATTCCTCCATGGCGAAAAACAGCCCGTGACTTCCTTTTTCATTCTGCAAAGGCGCCACAGAAAAACACGGGTACAAAATTAGACGACAACTAAAGTGCAGTGTCGGTGTTTTTCTGTGGCGCCGTTTTTAAAATCAACCTCCGTACCAACTCGGCTAACTGCCAGGTTATTCACATGGTTCACCACACCATAATACAGCGGGGTTGGCCGGGGCCTCGCCTAAGGGTTTCTTGCTCCCTGCTCAACACAAACAATTTTTCTAATAACCTCTGAGCGCGGAGGCAAAATTTACTAAAAACTGGTACCATGGTCATTTGCTGGTCCTACTATTCAGAGCACGGATCCTAACGATATAGTCTATATCAAGCGGGGCCCCATAGATGCAATTTTGGATATCGTTACCCATGTTGAACATGAACAAGCTAGGGGAAATGTCACAATAGCGGTGTTTTTAGACATTAAACGAGTCATCGACACAGTCAGTTGGAACTGGGAGTCCCTGGAAAGGCGCGCTGCGGTAGATATCCAACTTCTTGAATGGCGAATAAATATTCAAACAAGTGAAGGAAAAAGTTCCTCTCATAATCTTAGTCAAGGAGTCCCACAAGGCAGTGTCTTAAGTTCGTTTCTCTTTAATTGTGTGATAGCGGATTTACCACGGAGACTTCCACCGGCACTACACTACCTCTCTATATGCGAATAATGTTTGTAGTTGGGCCTCCGGTTCATGCTCCAGCCTTGGTCAATCTACTTTGTAGGAAGGCCTAAAGATTGGGGACAAAGTCTTAAAGGAATGAGAAATGGAACTTTCTTACAGTAACACGGCTGTGTTACTCTTCAACGGAGGATATCTGAAGGACTTTCAGCTGTGCCTTGAGGGACAACCTTTGAACATAGTAAAACAACACAAATTTCTGGGTTGACAGGCAACTTTTTTTTTGAATTCTCACATTACAGCCCTTGAAGAACAAATAAATTCAATAATCAGTGTTCTTCACCGCGTAGCAGGCACGACATGGGGAGGGTCGGTTTCATCACTACTGAACGTGCATAACGCACTTATAAAGCATAAGATAGCAAATTCTTCACCTGCTCTGCATGAAATCTCCCGTTCATCTGAAGAGCGACCTTAGCGATTAGCAGCTGGGAGACTTAGAATATGCTTAGGCGTTCCCCGAGCAACCTTAAGTTCCTTAGCAATTGCAGGGGCACATCATCTTCCATTTCTTATTATGAGGATGGTTGAAACCTGTCGACGCTTTATTCTTTCGCGTTTCAGTGCAGCACAAAAGGCACCCACTAGCAATTGCACTTATTGAGAGAGAGAGAGAGAGAGAGAGAGAGAGAGAGAGAGAGAGAGAGAGAGAGACAGGACTTGCATAAATATGGTCATTCAGCTGCACAAAAATCTAGTACCGCATCCCCACTTTTGAGTAGAGTGTTTATCTGTGATAAGCTCACTCTATGCGATTACTTTGACCCAACTTTAGCCCATTCAATGCCTGGATTCATGCACCTTCCTTTGAATCTAATCCGTGCTTTCTCATGTGCCCTGGTTTTAGTGTAGTTATGGGACCGGACTTAGTGTTGACCTTAGTGTGCTTATGTGACTGAACTTAGTGTTATTTTGGTTTGGAGATAACATTTACTTTTAATCCTGTTAATTCTTCTTTTTATATCTCTATGTGAAAAGGAGTAGCCACATTACTAAAGGCGGCAACACTCCTAAGCATCAGTTGATAATAATAATAAAAAAGTCTATATCAGCTCAGAACCTTGGCGATGATCATGTCTTCACTATGGACACCAATGAAAGTAGAAATATGATGCTCAGGAGTATACTGACCGATGTAGTTTACAGCAAAAGGACGACCAACCGAGATTACTTATTGCGGTAACGCGTAAAAAGGTCAAAACTGGATCATATTTACCGGACGCCCTTTGAAAAGTGCACCTAGAAGATCCATTTGAAATAAAGCGACGGAGCAGCCGACCATGGCAATTCGCTGTCTTGCGGACAGGTGGGAAGTGCAACTTGGAGCATGTTGCGTTTTAACTGCATTACAGGTTTCGAGGGCGAGACTAAAACTGTAATGAACCTTTAGGAAGAAAAACAGAACGGACAAATTCAATTAAATTCTGCGGTGTTACGTGCCAAAATTCCTACCGCATTATGAGGCGTGCCGTGGTGGGCGACTTCGGATGATTTTGACCGCTTGCGGTTCTTTAACATGCGCCGAAGTCTAAGTTCACGAGCGTTTTTGCATTTCGCCCCCATCGAAATGCGGCTATCCAACCCGTGACCTCGGTCTCAGTAGCGCAGTTTAGGTCATCCACAATATACGCACCCTCGAAGAGGAGGACTGGGTTATACCGTCGTACATGATTCAGAACATAGCCTCAACACTTCATAGAATCTAGGAAGAGCTTAGCACCTTTTGGGGCTTATCTTGTCCCGAAACAATAATCTTGTTTGTCTTGTGGCCTTTCGTTCCTTAACACTGCGCGCCTGATAGAACTTAATGCGCGTATCCGCGTGAGTTGGCGCTGCTGACAGGAAAGTAGCGAGTGCAAAGCGCTAAGAAAGGGAAGTGTACAATGATGATTGTCGTTGGGGGAGCAAAATAAGTTTTTAGAATGCAGCGTGGGTATTTGGAGGCACTGTTAAGGTCGGAATGAGAGCGCGCACACAATATCTATGCAGACGTGCTCAGAACCACCTGAAAGCAGCAACGTCATCCAGACGTAGTACATCTATACAAACAAGTGTTGCCGATAATACGGCTGCATCGCAGCCGACATTTGTTTCCTAAGCTACAAACATAATAGGTATACAATAATCGCAGACGACAAAATAACTTTGGCGACGTCGCTCTTCAGAAACAGACATCACGTGCACAACGTCAGCTCGGCCTAAATACCTTCATTTTCTTTATAGGCCGCGAACTTCGCTGAGCTTATACAACTGCGTTCTCGGAATTTTGCGGGCAGGGTAATTCCCAGGGACCACATCGGCTTTCATCAGCCCGACTCACTCGCCGCAAAGCAATGGTGCGAAAGTTTCACGCGCTCCCGGCGGTGTTTCAACAGTTCGTCGCCTAATTCCAGGTGATGTTCCCTGTGCGCCATAGTTTCGGAAGCTCAGCCCTGCAGCGACCTCTGCGCGACGTCTGCGCCCTAATGAATACGCCCGGCGTGTGTTGTCGAAACCACATTCACCGGTACAGACTTCGTTGGCTTGCACCTCTAGAATTGCTATTATGACAGGATGCACGTGATGGTGAAGACACAGTTCGGGAAACAACACAAAAGTTTCTTTTCGTCGATAACGCAAGTCGTTGCGACGTGCCTGAAAAATTTGTTTAGTTATGCATGATTACAAGGTCTTATGGTAGCTGGTTGCCACGTGGCCGTATAAAAAATAAAGGCGAACATAGAAAGAGAACAAAGAACTCGTAGTTTCTGCTCGACCTAAGACGTTGACTTCTACTAAGAGCGCCTTCTACCCCGCACCACGTCAGATCACCTGAATCCAGGATCGTTCACGCTGACAAAAGTACTTGAACCGTGGCCACGTGACTCACAAGCCCAGAGTGATGCGCATATTACTAGTTTCGGATGTCTACAGACCTAAGTGAGCGACTTTAGATGTGCGCCTACAGATGAAGCGACACCCTCAGTATTTTCTTTCTTTCTTTCTTTCTTTCTTTCTTTCTTTCTTTCTTTCTTTCTTTCTTTCTTTCTTTCTTTCTTTCTTTCTTTCTTTCTTTCTTTCTTTCTTTCTTTCTTTCTTTCTTTCTTCTTTCTTTCTCCCTGCGTAGGGTAGCAAGCAGGACGGGCACCTTGTTGATCTTTCTGCGTGACCTTTCTTTTGTCTCTCCATTTCATTATGAATTCTTTCTTGCACTATCCGAACAGTGCCACTGCCTGGCGCCCAATAACTCAGCCTTACTGATCCTATAGTTGCTCCTTCCGAACTGGGCCAGCAAGAGGGATATTGCCGCTGGAAAATCCCGGATGCGTGCCAATTTATAGAACCTTTTTTTCCCCCGCAGTGTAAAGGATGAAGTGAAGAGCGAAGTGGCACTGCCTAGAAGCCTTAATGACGCCGGCGGTCCTAAATGAGACCGGTATCAACGACTGTGGTGATGCTCTCAGTGGGTCTGAGCATCGATTGTAGTCGGCCGCCGGGGTCCCCTTACTGCACGAATCCATATGCTTCTATTATCCGGCCATCGTTATCACCCGTAGCCTTTTCTTGCGTCTAGGGAAATCCACGCGCTATGCTCTCTGTCAATATGGCGGGTGCCTTCGCAGAAGCCAGAACTGTAGCGTCGACTAACTAGAAGCAGAATTTATTAATCCGTCTACACGAAATAACCAGTCTTAGTCAATAACTTGGCCCCTGTGTTGAAGCCTAAACCAGTATTTCTCGTGCCTATTGCAGCAACCAAATTTCTGGCTTAGTCGCAGCTGGTTCAAGAGATGCCCGAGTATATGTTTCAAAGCAAGAAAAAGCGCATGTGCATGTAAACAGACTTCTTAATATGCGTTAGGCAAGCTCTGTTTCAAGCGCAGTCCGCGATCATTGAAGAAGGAGGTGACGCGTTCCGGAAACGGGTGTCGCGTGCTGACGTCAGAATACTTTGAAGGCAGTCAAAGTCTGAAGTCTGCTCCAGCTTAACAGAGCTGCATGTTTCGTTGTCACAAAGACTTAACCCGGGACCTCCTTCACTCGTTCTAGAACATAACAAAGAAAGGATTAGTTAATAAATCTTCTATAAACAAGGACTACGTAGACTCCTACAGCAAGCAAAGAAACAACCGAACGAATTTTGATAACTTTTTGTACGCTATAATAGAAACAGCTCAACCACCCGAAATACTTCGAAATCCATGACCTCGTATTATAGTACTGGCGCTCTGGTGCGAGCGTGAAATTCAAGAACGGTAGCGCTACCTTTTATTTCTTCCCCTCAAATAGCGAAACTTTTCCCTAAAAATAAATGCAGACTGAGTCTTGAAGAAAAGCTTAATCCAGACTAAACTAACTTTATGTTGCTTTTTAGTATTCCGTTATTCCTAACAATTGTTGATATTCACAGTGAAACGCTGGGTATGAGAGACAAAGAAGCAAAAACCGCTTGCCCGCAACTGTCGCATTTAAAAGTTTTTAATTTTGTGGTTATGTTAAACGTTGAAAAGACACAACACATAACTTCGTTGCGTCGCCGCGCGCCGTATGCTGTATGTGGGAGCGAAAGCGAGTTTAGGCGACTAGGTTCACACCACTTTGCACCATCGGCCGCAGCACATTGGGACGCTGCGCGTTCCGCTTCTCGTCGCTTTCGTATCCATTCGCGCTGTTGAGCGCGCCGGCGCTCCTTGAAGGCACACTCTTCCTCTTCGGAGCGAGCAACACGGGTCTTACCCACACCGAGTCCAAGGGGCAACTGATGACGTCGCTAGGGAAATTGCTATGTCAAGAGAGAAAGAGACGCAGCTATTGGTTGGTAGACTATTACATTTTATCGCTGACGTTTCTACACGCATCGTCATAGACTAGCGTTTGGGCAACAGCGTTCATCATTCCAACGCATTGTTTTTGTCTCTTTGGGTCCCACGTGTGACAAGAGTAGTTCAAGGGCGCGTTACAGGTCCCCCAGCCCACAGAGGTATGTGCCATTGAGCTTGGACCCTTTCTGCACTATCACCAGGATTGGTTCACTTTATTCTACGCGTCGCTTTCATAGATGGCACTCTGGAGGGGGCCCACTCGTGGTTCGGCGTGCGTGCTGCTCTGAAGCAAGCGGCGGATTGCACCGCCATTCAGCGTCCGCGATGACCGCTGCTTGACAAGCAGTGACACTCGGAGCATAAAGACAGCGGTTACGGGCGGTCACGCCTCTAAAGCGGCCATGCGACGCACGGCGCTGGCACTGCCTCCCTGCGCGATCCGAAAAAAGGCGTCACTGACCACGTGTGTCGTGCCGGAGGAAAGAGAGAGGCGTGACCTCTACGTGAAAGAAAGGTTGTTCGATCCGGGCGATCGGCGCGCTGCTAGAAAGCCGAACCTCTGCCGTGCACCCGTCGTCGACTTCCCCTTTCCTCACCCCGTTGGCCATTGATGGAGTAGCGGCGTGTGGATGCCACTGAGCTCGCGACTCTCCGACGTCGTTGTCATCATCGCAGGTTCCTTGTCCACGCCAATCCAGCCATCGATGCGACCGATAATGGGACACCACTCAGAGCTGGTTTTCGGTTCCCTTCGCCGTCGAAGTTTCCCGAATGACAACGACCAACAATACAGCGGCCCGCACATTAGGCGCTGCCCCTGTGACGTCGAGCCATTCACAGCCCTGAGCACCGACGTCGGATTGTGCGTACTTTCTTTTTTTTTTTTATCCCGTGCGGACGATTTGTCATTCCGGCTAAAAGCGTGGCCTTGTGCGTCGGGAGTGCCAGCTTGTGAGGGATTGTGCGGCGTGTCCCCGCTAAGGTCGTACGCTCGCGCGCGTTGCTTGAAAGACGAAGTTCTCGCCGGGCACTGGCGGTGCGTTGCAGACAACAGTTGGTGTCGTCTGCTGCGACTATCATATTTGAACGATAAAAAAAAAAAAATGAGCTGGTAACATTATTTGTTTCTGTTGCCGTGGATTCCCTCGTTTCGCATCGTCTGTTCAAGGTGTAGCGAGAAGAAACGGGGGCGCTCTATACCTCAGAGCTGGATTACTTCCTTCTGATTACTTCACTTCCTTGTCCTGGATTACTTCACTTCCTTGTCCTAACGAGCTTACCACCCAGGATGTTGAAAACGAATTTTTACTTTTTCTTGAATTATTTCTCGTTTGTTCTCAGGAAGGGGCTGTAGTATTCCATGTTCGCTCGCGCGCGAGAAGTGGGGGCGTATTTATGGTCATGGTCATAAATACGAGGATTTAAGAGATTTGAAGCAACTAGAAACGATGTGTGCGCGTGCATTCGAAACGAGTATATAAACTGACACTGCACGCGCGCATTCACACACGGGCACAACGGAACGTGCACACGAGCGCACGTGCACAAATAGAAAGCTGGTAAAAAAAAAATAAGCAAACGAAAAAAGAACAGCAGAAACACTAGTGAATTGTGATGCCGAAGGCACAGCGTAAAATATGTATGCATGGTCGCAGACTGTTTTCTCATTCCTGAATTAATCTCATTTAAAGAGCTGCGGCTGCAGATGCCTTGGTAAAATAGAAAAAGAAAGAAGGCAGATCTCACCACCAGAAACTCGAATTTGATTTGTAATAAAGACACCCGAAATGACGCGAGAGAGGAACCTGCCTAAATACCTACGCCGCAGAATGCCTGTGATGAGTCATAGAATGCTAAGCATAAAAAAAAAAAAAGAGCAAAAGACAAATGCGGAGAAATACATTCTAGGCGTATGGCTAATTCAGCCCTGACCTATGGTAGTGCGCAGTGTTTGTGGCAGTCACGTGTGATATGAAGCCCACAACACAGCGCTCTAGGCATATCTTCATAGTCTTGTGGTTTAATTTGTTCCAGCTGCGCGGTGGGCATCTTCGGCCTTCCGACTTGCATTTCCTTTCACCTCTTTTCTGCGTATGACTTGTGCGTGGCCAGAACAAAAAAATAAAGATAAAAAAGAATCGAAAAAACAAACAAAGGAAGGAATGAAGGTTTGAAGAAAGATGCTCGTTAGTGCGTCTTTGAAGCGTGTGCGTTATGAATGAATTCTCGTGATCACGTATTCAGACAGGATGAACACTTGAACGGCGTGAATGCGTTGGTAGAAAAAGGCTGTTTGTTATCGTTACATAGAGGTTTGAATTTTAATTCTGGCGGAAAAGAAAAACATACATGCGTTTCATGCAGTACGTTAGGAGGTCCCAAAATAGCACCGCCCGGGGGATCTCGTTTCCCAATACATACAAGATAATGACACAAGCAGCAACAGCTAGGATGCATCCAACAAGATAATAAATGATGCAGAAATATATATATATATATATATATATATATATATATACGTATAAAATCACAAGATATAATAATAAAATAAGGAATGGCGCTCAGATGAAAAAAAGTTGACGAAAAAAAAAGAGGTATAAAGGCACAACAGCAAGATCATATAACTTAGGAACCTAATAATGATACAACACGCAAGTATTTGCTTAAAATCAATATAAACAAGCAAGAGTGAAGCAGTTTATACATTGTATAAATAGTGAAGAGTTAAAAAAATATTTTATAATAATTTTTCTTTAAATTTTCATTAAAGGAACGCAAACAGGATGTAACCTTAATGTCTGTATGAATTGAATTCCGAGCAGTTATACCACCGAATTTGAATGTGAACTTTCCATAATTTGATATAATTTTGGTTCAAATGAGGTTGTTCCGTTCAGAAAATCTAGTGTTGTAATAGTTAACGATGTGACATAAAGAAAGGACATGTGTAGGTAAGTCATGATGAATGAAGCGACACATCAGAACCAATAGCTCATATTGAAATAAGTGTCGAAGACGTAGAACATGGACAAGCTGATAAATAGGCAGCGGACTAAATAGCAACAGTTTACTGCTTGATATTGAAGACGTTCTAAACGCCTTCAAGGATGCTGACGCTATCATAAAGGGTCAGAATGCAAAGAGTGTCTTAATGAAAAACGAACGAGGAAAACCAAATGAAAGAAATATTGAATAGTTCGAAAATGCTTGGAAAGCAGAAGGAAAATTAATGCGTCTATCTAAGGGCTTTACGCCTTTTCTTGAGTATAGAAAAAGAAAGGTTGAGAAGGACGGAGAAGGAAAAGATGAGAAAAAAAAAAGAATTGAAAAGTTACAAAGTTGCATAAGTGACCACAAAGATGTGTCGACGATCAAGAACTAGGTGGGTATAGGTAAAGTAGGCCAGGTCACATAGACAAGCGACATCACAGCTTGATAGTGGTTAATGTGTCACGGAGGCTCTGAATCAGGCCCGGCGACACTTCTTGTTTCTTGCTTTTAGTAGGTTTGTGCCATTTGACACATGGACTGTGCAAAACGTTTTTGTAAGGCAAACGTTATCTGCGCAAAAGACGTCGAAAGGTATGTTATAGAGTGTTTTGATCTTCTGTCTAAATTTTAGCGAAACTAACAGTACTTTATCACAGAAGAATCATACAAGACACCGTGAGCTTCGTCTAAGCGAAAGTTGGGCTAAACAGAACAAAAGTTCAGTCGCCTCCGAAGTGCGTTTAAACGGGGTCTACTTCACTTACTTAGGAAACTGCAGTGGAAGAAAAAGTTGACAATAGCTTTAGCATACGCTAAAAAGGATGAAGGCGAAAGCCTGCGCGCTCACGAGACATTAATTAAATTACTTTGACATTCTCATTATAATGCGATGTTACTTCGTATTCCTTGTTTTTCTCTTTACTTGTTCTCTTTTTTCGGTCGCCCAGACATTGCCAGTGGTTCTGCGTGGTTAATGGCACGTTATAACGGTCGTGGCTTTCTCTTTCTTTTTTGTTCGTTTACTTTCTTGTAGCGTATAGGCGGGATGAGAGGGACATCGAAAGACACATTAGACAAACACCACAGCCACTAACTTTCAACAACACATTTATTTCCAGTTCTCGCAGGCGTACTTACACCCATCAAAACTTCATAAGACACGTGCAAATTGCTCGACAAATACGAACAAAACCGGGAGAACCACACGCAGACACTACTGTGGCCACCACACTGATTATTCAGAAGGGTGTCCGTTCAACGCGAACAGAGGTAATCGAGCTCTTTCATTGATAAAGAAATTGTTGGCTTACTGGCGCATGCGTCACCAAATGTGGCTATGTTCGTAGCTCCGTGCACAGTCATTTCGAACTTGCTTCTACTCATGATAGCAATTTCTTTAATCGACCTGAGACGTCACCTGAGACGTCACTTGAATTTTGGTGCCATAACGCCGGACGGTCGTCGGATTTTTCGACCCATGAGCCATCCAAGGCCTCAATAAATATTGGTAAGGCGCATCGATTGCTCGCTCCCGCAACGAAAGAACAAAACAAAAACAGATCAACAAATAAAAGCCGAGACTGCTCATTGCTGTCACGGGCCGTTACACTAGCTTGTCTCCTCGCGCGGGTCGGGGATTCCTCCAGACGGAGATTTTTTTCTTTTATATATCTACCATCAAAATGGCCGTCGCATCGGAGCTAGATAGAAGCAGGAGAAAAAAAAAATGGGAGCCTGAAAACGATGGCTCCAATTTCGGGGTGGACACTCGTGCGAAGCGTTGTGAAAGGAAGATCGGGGAGGCTGTTTCCGTGTCCGTTGCGGTGGCATGGCACGGCCGCGGTGGAAACATATGGTCCCCTGATGAACGGCATCCAACGCAAACGATAGCTTTCTTTACGGTAGTGTTTGCTCTAGACATCGGGCGCATCTCTCGTAACACTGTATCCGTTTTACTAAAACCGTGCAGTATGGTTAAACGTCGTCGCCACTTCAGAGTGTGGATTCGCAAAGCTCTTTGCAGGCAACCACGGGTAGGGATTGGTTGGCGTAGCGTAGCAAACTGTCGTGTTTATTTTATTACGCAAGTACGAAGGAGACGGTTAGACGGTACGAAGGAGACTTGTCCCTCTGTAGCTATTGGGCAGAGTGCATTGGGCACAAGCGTGCAGCATGAAAAAAAAAAAAAATTGGGTGAATAACAAAAACTAAAAAAAAAACTTTTTAAAGATTTTTTCTCCGCCTTGAGGGATTCTGCAGAACCAATTTGAAATATTCTGTGTTCCTGCGCTACTCATTGTCGATTAATTCGCCCTCACTGCGATCTGCTAGCTTTAAGCATGAAACTACTAACAATTCCATGCAATAAAAGAAAAAAAAATTGGGTTAGCTGAAATGGCGGAACAACCGGCCCGGAAAGGCGTTGCGTCCCGGGTTCGATCCCCACAGCTGTACAAATTTCTTCTTCAACGGCGAAGCCTAATTTTTTTAAATGCCCGTATGGGATTCCTTTTTAGCTCCGGCTACTGTCGGGTGGATGAAATTTTTTTTCCTTTCAATATTTCTCCTCCACCTTACCATGCTTCCGCAGGACTGATTTGCAGGCGAGCAGATTTACATGAGCATTATACGAGCAGCCAAATTAGGCCCACTGCTGGATGAAGGCTTCCCCCACAAATCCTGCAATAAATCATCAGCTGAATTGATTTCCTGACCTTGAAGATATTTCATTCTCGCCACTTCATTTGATTCAATATCACCCTTGACTGGGTTTTCATACTTTTGGAACCAATGATTTTGCTTTAAAGTTTATTGCACATTGATATATAATGTCTATTGGTGTTTTGTGGCTAAAGCGCCCTTAGGCGTTGATGCACCCACGCTGACGCCTGGTGGCACGTCTCCTCCATCACGACTACCAACGTCGATGACCATGAGCAACCGTCGTGCATATGGAAGCTGCACAACGCGAAAGACGAAGCACGTAACTGACACACTAATACAACGCGCAAGACAAAGCACGTAACTGAATCGTCACCGAGTCAAATCAGCGCGTATAGCGCGTCGTAATTGCAGCCTCCGCGATCAACTTCAGAAACATTTTCAGAGCTAATTGCGGAGGCCACGCTCCGCTGTGCTGAGTACGGTGAACGCCACCTAGGTGGCGTTGGTAGTGCTTCTTGATGCCAGCGTCCCTTCGAATGCTGGCATCGAGGCGTCGTAGTGCTGAGACCACCGAAGCGTTCACTGTCGGTGCGCGTTAGTGTCATAATGCAGTACTTCTCTTTTCTGCTCGTAGGCGGCGGCACCGCCCCGAGCAAGAGCGCGGGTACACGGAGGAGTGTTAGATATATAAGGCTCGTCTGTATAGCTCTCTGCAAATGCGTTTGTGGCAACCAATGATTTTTGCTTTTAAGTGCCACCTAAAGCAGAAAAAATACTGGATGTATGAAAAATAATAGTGACAAAATAAACAATAATGTGATGATAATTGTAAATGACATCGCAGTTTCACGGACGGTATGATAGCGCAAGACCTATAGTTTGATAACGTCCGTCGGATGCACTCGAGGGACGAGTGTACGAGAACAATTCACCTCAGACTGCAGGAGCACCAAACAGTCATTACCCAGCGCAATGCGCAGATAGCTCCAGTAACCCTCCAGCGATTGTTTAAGAATACGCAGTGTCATGTGCCGCCATGTTTTCAAGACGGCGGTGGACATTTTCACCAACTCCTGTAGGAATCACTGCACTGCCATAAATAAATCTTCAAATTTTAATACCACCGTGTCGTGTGCACTGCGCGGTTACTTTTTGAGCAACCAGTAATTTAAGCTGTGTTAGGAGTTTACGCCTATAGAATACAAAGAAAGCCACTCCTACCTTAAAAAAAAAAAGACTTGAGAATTTAGAAAAAAAAAAATCACAATCAAAATACGAATGGCGACGCCACCTTGAACTGCCCACACTAACTAGTCGCGATGACGTCACGGATTTTGACAGCATTTGCACCGGCCAAGTCACATTTTTGTTGATAAAGATGAGCTCCATTACATTCTAAAAGATCCAAGGATTCAAATTCGCAAGATTCGAGAACTTTTACTGAGCCACGACGACCGAAAATGCCAGAAAAGAAACATTGGACTCTGTGACGTCACACATACATACTGGCTCTGGGTATTGGTGCGAAATCTATTACAAAAGATAGAACTTTGTCTTGCATTTTCTCTTCTGATAACCAACTTCTTACCCCGAAATTAACTAAAATGTAGTTTTGAAAGAACGCCTTATCAGTCCTAAAGTTATCTAGCTTTTTCTTTTAAGGTCTCTTTAATGAACTACCAGTTATCTGTTCCAGACTTTACTTCACCTGTCTGCCTTATTCCTCTTAATCTCAAGTACAATATCAGCTACCGGCGCTTACTGTCCACGCTCATTCTACCTTCTTTCTACCTCTTAATGTAGCGTCTGTAGTTTTCCGTTACATGAATCGCTGCGTGGTCCTCAACTTCATTTCAAGTTTCTTTGCTATTGCAGCATTGCACAGTGAACACGCAGTGTCTAATCGTTGGTAATCACATTTTCGTTACACGCGCACCGGTCAGTCGAGAACATTTCTGCTGCGCAAACAGCGGCGCGAGAGCGAACATTTGTGAGTTGGCGCTAGCTCTAGCATCTGCGAAGCTGTCCTCCATTAGCGGGGAACCACGTTGCCGTTCTTTATTGCCCTTCTCTGCACCATTGTTTTAAGAGTTGGGGGTAAGTTGAACCGTAAATCTGACTTAGGCATCGAGTTTAGTTAAATAAGTACTGGGGTAAGAGCACTCTCCTCGCCGCGTGCGCACAGACATTTCTCATGCTACGTTCCAAGTGTTTTGTGCCGTGACCAAGCACCATTACCCGCGCTTACCCGTGGAAGGAGACGAGGCGACTCAAGCTGAAGAACGGCCGCTATGTTCTTTGCCTGCCCGAGCCAAGAGCCGGTAGTCCTATGCCCTGCTGCTGAGATAAGTGTGTGGTTCATGTACTGGAAGCGCAGAAGATAGCGGAAATGTAAGTGGAAGATAAGCGTGATTAAGCTCCCGCGCAGTGTGCTACGAAACTGTCTGTGATATGTGCGGTGATATTTTCTTCGCCTATGTTCTGCAAAGAAAGATATGTCTCGGAAGAGGCTGCCACATTGATTTTTTTTAAAGCTTTTGTTTGTGCTTACGTAGTGGTCTTGATTGATTTGGCGGCTGGGTTTGTTCAGTTGGGCAGGTTGACGCTAGCCCCTCACTCAGCGTATTGCAGCTAACAAGATGCTTTTCTGTTTAACATCACTGCCTTCTCTCTTTATTCTCTCTCTCTCTCCTGTAAATGTTCTACAACAGCTTCTTCACAGCGTTTTCGTCGCTTGTACAGGCTCAAACAATAGCTAAAGATAAGAATGTAAAAGTTAAATGTGATCGAACATAACCACTTTCTCCTAATCTAGGTTACAATATCAGCTGCCCTATTTCGCCCTCGGATCCATGCGGCCTCTTTATATCTACGCCCATCAATTAGCACGACGCTAGTTGCTCTGCCCTTAGCATACCTTTAGATTTGTTGAAGATTGACCTAGGAAGTCTTCTAATGTTACAATATGACATTATTACAGGTTACACTGTAGCCCGAAACTACAAAAAAAAAATCCAAACGGGTTTCTCGGAAAAAAAGTCCTTGTGGTTGAAGAAGAATTCGCCCTGGTCTGGCATTTTTTCTCCTTTACTGTTACATCATGTGAAATGCCGAAGCAGGGTTGATGAAGTATGGACCACATTGCACCGCCGCCGTAGATTCAAAGGGGTGTTCCGCGTCATCTATCGTATACCTCGTCCAACCAATGGAGGATCCACAATCGCGAGGCGGCAATTTTAGCGACAGGCTGTGCACACGCTGTAGGCCCGACTGAAGCGCCACGTCAGAAGGTGGGGAAATGCTAGTGACTTAAGCGAGACAAACAAGGCACTAGTGTTTTTCTCGTCTCCATAGCGGCGCTCCATCTTTCTGTGCCGTGCAATGTGACTTGCGACAAACTAGCCTGACATGGTATCTTGGCTGAGATGCGTTGCGTGTGTTTGCCTCCTCCACAATTAACGAAATTCTTAACAAACGAATCGCGAACTTTGATATATTATATATATATATATAGAGAGAGAGACATGAGGATAGAAGATGGCGAGTTGGCGCCCGTCATTCGCCTCTCCCGTTGTCTACGCGAACGACTGTAAATCATACTTTCTTGGCAACGTGAAAGAACGTGATTGCAGCTCGAATGCCTTGTGCAGCCATAGAGACGTGCCGGCGGCACGCAAGAAATATATGCTGGCATCGTTCCATGTTGTTATCTTGTTGCTGTACTATAAAACGAAGTGACTGTCTGGTGTTCTCACGCCAGCCAATCGCGGAGCGGTGTTGTGTACCAACACCTTTCGTAGACTTGTCCCCTGAAAGTCATGTGGCAGCTATTTCAAAGTTTTCACGGACTGCACGGTTCCTAGTCGCACCTAGCGCAGGTCCCACTTGATATGCATCGCCTTGAACTTTCCACTCCTCTCAGAGTGCCCGTATATGGTAACACGGGAGTTTTTTTCTTTAAGGCGGCACTTATCCTCCCTTCTTCCTCTTTGCACTGCAATCCACACATCGTTCGTTTTCATTTTCTTTTTTGTTTGCTTCTCAGGAGAAGCTATTTCGCCATCGAGGTGACGGGGGGGGGGGTGGAGGGTCGCAGGGAACCCAAAATTTGTGGCTAAAAAATGCAGATACGTGAGACCCTTGTGCGAGGGCCGGCCGGAGCCTTCTGGCGATATTACAGCTGTCCGTTCTGCCCAAGGCACGCATACATACGTTTCAATATCTACGGCTTCAATGGAAGGTTCACGTCTTTTTTTCTCTCATTTCCTTCCTTTTTATTTTTTTCTTTCTTTTTTTCTGTGAACGTGCTTTATGTATCGCTCGATAGGAACAATATGTCCGAAGCCCCTGCGGGTTATACGAACCTTTCGTTTCTGGAGACGGAGCTGCAAGCTATATGGCTAAGTAGTAGTGTACACTACTGTGGAAACTACGGCGAGCGCCGATGTTATCAAAATTATGCGTTACAGAAAATAACGTAGAGCATAACGACTCCTATGTTTCAGCGTAACGAAGACTGTCCCTAACATACACTCTAAATCAAGAGTCGAATAAATTAAATAATTATTCCGAGATTTGCGCAGCATCGTCGGGTTCCGCGTAACGTTTCCACCGGTATTCTCGCTCGCCTTATTATTACGGTAGTCTTAAGCATTAAGTATTATTATTAATTAAGAATGAATTACTATATTACGGTGTTCTCACACGCGCTGTATCTTTAGCAGTATTTCATTTTTAGCGACATCACATGCAGTAAAGCAAACCTGCTTTATTGCCTAACGACAGCGCTGAAAAAAAAAAAAAAAAAAGACGTCGCTCGAGTGCGTGACAATTGTGCGACAGGTATGTACGTGCGCGCAAAATATGAAGTGAGCCCGGAAGTGGAATACACAGATGACTTATCCTATTGGTGGCGTTATTTTTAGACATCTTGAACTACCAACTTTCGGTGTATTTAATGCGTAAGCATTCTCTGGCGAGTACTAGAGCAAAATCTGTCCGTCACGCGAAAAGTGTAATGCCTTGTATCTGCACAAAAATTCGTAATTACCGAAGTTAGAACTTTAAGCGTTATAATAGTTTAAGTATTGAAGATTGATGGCTTTATAAGCGATAACACACAGCCGAAACCAAGAAAATAAAAATAAAGTTGATTAAAGAGAATACCCATAGGGATACCTAGGGTCCCATAGAAAATGCATGGGGAAGCCTATAGTTGAGAATGGTCAACTTGAAATTTGGTGGAGGGCCAACTGAAATTTAGGGTGGCCCAACTGAAAATTTCGGACTCGGCCAACTTGAAATTTTGGGGTGGGCCAATTCAAATGTGTGGGTATGCTTACGCATACTTAGACAACTCCAGTGGCGTTTCTGCATACTTTCTTGTTTGGAGGAGGTGCACTAAGCACAGAGAAAGTACGCACGCAGGCTGGCCGCCAGCCGCCAGCCGTGGACGTGCCTCAAGTGGAGTCCGGGGGGGGGGGGGGGGATCATCTTATGCCGCACGATTTCAAACTCATGTTATTTTAATTTCTTGAGTGCCGTAGAAATGGCGCGCATAGTAAACGTAGAAGCGTGAAGCACTGGCGCGTTTCGGAAAAACTAGCTTAGCATGCGCTACGTGACGTTTACAGTAAACGCATAAGTTTTACACTGCGCGTTCACCACGTAAGCGTACGCAGGCCGATTTGTGCAACTTACAGCAATTCGTCTGTTCCAGCAAGAAGCGCTCTTACAACATTCAGGAGATGTATCGGTGAAAAACTTTTCTTGGACGTTCTTTTCGATACATGTTTGATACATACACTGTTCAGAGAATCATTCTGCAAGTGTATTAAAGACAGGAGGTTTTTCCTATGACAGGGCCTGTATACAACATACGTTGTAATAACACAGCGAATATACTTTATTGTTCGATGGTGCACTGTTAAGTAAATATATTCCTAGCAAAGAAACAAGTCAAACACCTGTTTTGTTTCTAAAATTACCATGATGATCCCAGTGTTGTCGCGAAAGCAAAAAAGGCATTCTTTTTTTATTGCGATAGCAATTACATGGATACTCCAGGTGCATTTCTGTCGTCGCCGTCGCCGTCGCCGTGATATTCCGTATAAAGTCCAAGGGCGATAACATCGTCGCCGCGCACCGTATGCTGTTTGCACGAGTGAAAGCGTGCGAGGGTGAGCCGCCGATCGCGGCTCAATCTCGCGCGCGCAAGGGAGGTAAGCGTGGAGGAAGCGCGCCATCTTTCGTCATGCGCAAGGCACCGGGGGTGAGGGCAGGAGAGGGCAGGAGAGGGGAGGAGAGGGGAGGAGAGGGGAGGGCAGGATGGCAGGCCCTCTACTCTGACGGCTGCTGGGTATGTCGCGGACGCGGGGGCCGTTGTCTTTTATTTCCTTTCTGTTTTATTTTTTTTAATGCATTTATTATCGCTATCGCGCCTTGCGTTCTGTTCTATGAAGCCATACTATGTGTCCTTGTAGGCTTAAACACAAGCGCACCTGTAGACGTGGTTATGTGGCCTGGGATAAGCCGAGTTCAGTGCAATAATGCAGTGCGAGGATGCCAAAAAGTCATGTCCGCAGTCACGCGTGAATTTACAGTCAGCGGAAAACTACGAAAGACATTTATTTCTCTCGCAGGAAAAAAAAATCGTTGTCAAGGTGACAATGTAGTGAACGATGATGTTATAAGGGCTCGAACACATGCGCGCTACCCAGCTCAACAGGAAGCCGTAGCACCGAGTGCGCCGCCGAAATATCGGGGACAATACATGCTATCGTCTGTACATGCAGAAGTCGGTATGTAGCTAGCGCGAAAGAATAAAACAAACAAACAAACAAACAAACAAACAAACAAACAAACAAACAAACAAACAAACAAACAAACAAACAAACAAACAAACAAACAAACAAACAAACAAACAAACAAACAAACAAACAAACAAACAAACAAACAAACAAAACCACTACACTAACTAATTAACTAATTAACTAATTAACTAACTAACCAAGGCTATTTTAAGGCAATTTCGTATAACACTGTAAAGCGTGCTTTTTTGCATTAAGGGCGCTGTTGAGGCGAAGCCATGTCAATGCTGAACTCTAGTAGTCTTGTCGTAACTGGAAATCAAGTTTTTCCGCTATAATACCCTGCCTGTGGGGAAGCCAAATCTTGCAACCAAGAAAGATGCTTTCACAGAGCGATCCTTTACGAGAAATTTAGCTAAGGGTTCTCGAATAATTTACTGCATTCCTTGGAAGGTACTCGAGGTCGACATTGCAATATTCGAAGTTTCGACGTCGCTGACATTTGGCTCGTGCTTTCGAATTTGTGTGGAAATATACCACTCCTATACAGGGTCTCTCCGGATATCCGAATTTATATTACAACCAGGCAACCAGCTCACGTGCTAATTTGCTTGCACCACATTTCAAATTACGCAGCAGATTACGTATACACAGGTACAAAGTTAAGACACCCCCCCCCCCCCCCCCCCCCCCCCCCCCCCACGCCCGCCAAGAAAAAAAAAAAAAAAGAACGGAATCACGTAGTGAATGGTCTATGTAAGTATGCAAAACATTGCCGTAGTGGCTTCACCTTTATGTGTTTGGCAAAACAAGCATAGATTGAACAACTAATTGTCTAGCACATCCGATGAATCAGCACCCTCATTATGCGGCTCTCAAAAAGTGTTAGCTCACGGTTTTATAAAACATCGTGTATTTAGTATTTACAGGTGTACGTGCAGCTTAGTTGAGTGATACTGATAGAGGACCGCTGTAGATAAATACCGCCTCATCGTGGCTGTAGTGAAGAGGAGGAAGACGATGTGGTGCCGATCTCTGTCTGTCGCCATTTTTAGTGTATGTATGTCCGCACCATTCTAGAGTTTGGATGCGTGTATTTTCTGGAGGCCCTACTTATAAATTACCTCGCCAGGTTGTTTTAGAACGCAAATCACTACGTCTATGTCTCGACCTTCCAAAATTTGCAGCGAGAAATATTCTTTACCATGAAACTCCCCTGCCTTCTCTTCGAACTCGATTTCGTATACTCACAGTCCAAAGATTATTGGACATCTATGCTTCTCCGCAGAGACCGTCCTACTATGCGATTATTCGAGATCCGACTGCATTCTTTGAGAATCAATGGTCTAGACCGGATTGTGCCCAGGTAGCCTTTGTGCAGAAGCTATTTGAGCGATTACAAGTAATAATCAGTGATGTGTCTTTTCAAAATTTACCTACTGAGACAGTAAGCGTTGAACTGAATTACATATTTCCTAATAACGCTAAGCTTCCGCCTATTCGATACCTGAAAGGCTTGTTAAATGAGCACCTCGAGAACCTCCAAATAAATGCAATATTAGCCACAGGTGCTTCTTTCAGTGAAGAGAAGGCAGGAGGGGGCATTTTTTCGCCATAATTATATTGGCCTTTCTCTCTTGGACTGCTCAATTTTACACCAATATTTCAGGCCGAGTTATTGGCGATCATTCTAGCTCTACGACAGCTTCCCACATCTATTTCTTCAGCCGTTATCACAACTGACTCCTTGTCTGTTTGTTCTGCTCTATCAGTGCCTAATTCATCTACCATTCTCCGAGATTTTCATTAATCTATCCCCCAACATTTACGTTTCATCCATCTGGTATGGGTGCCAGGGCACGTGGGACTCACTTTAAACGAGTCAGCAGACGCACTATCAGCGGCACCTCTTAAAGGCCCGGTACTGAGGATCCTAAGACCTTCGGCGTGCATCACTTCAGCCACATTTAAAAAACCTTTTCGTCCAAGAAGAACATGCCAAATCATGTGTAATAAATACAGCCAATTTTCAGCACCTTAGATCTCCTCTTCCCATTCCCCGGTGTAGGGTAGTCAACCGGACGTTATCCTGGTTAACCTCCCTGCCTTCCGCCTTTCTCTTGCTTCCTTCCTTCCTTCCTTCCTTCCTTCCTTCCTTCCTTCCTTCCTTCCTTCCTTCCTTCCTTGGCACAGCAGATGGTGTTCAACAAGAAAATTTGAAGCTTCATTTACGTGAATGCGTTGCCTAATTTTTATTCCCATAGGTCCAGTTTAGCACCTTTCCCCTCATTGTATTTATTGCAATGAACCCGAAACTATGGTTGATTTCTTTATAGAGTGTCGTAGGGTCCACCGTGCGTAGAAAATGACTTCTAGAAGCTCCCCTCCGCCAACTTATATTAGGCATTATGCTTCCTGTCATACTGTCTCTGGGGGCCTCAAAATGACAGTGGCACTGCAAATATATTTTTGTAAATACCTTTCTGCAGGTGATTCACGTAACAATACAAAGTGCTTCATTCGGTTCCCCATTCACTTGATCCGTCTTCTCACAGAGCGCATTTTGTCAAATTGCACCTTTTCCTCTTTTTTACCAAACTCACTCGGGTGTTCGGGAAGCATTCGTATTATCTGGATCATTCGTTTTTTTAAAACTACGCCAACGACTATCGAACCACAAAAGGCGCAACCGCGCTTACTTCATTTGTGAACTACCCCGATTTCCGGCATCTCAATGCGGAGTTCAACCGAGAGGCCCTCGCGATACATGTGGAGCGACCGCTTTTCCAAAGTGCCCAGCCAGAAGCGAACGGATGCTCTTTCTATTGATCGTCTATTGTACCTCGTGCCCACTCATTTCAGGTCGCAATATCTGCCTAGTGCCTCTGCAAACGGGATCTGAAAGGTTGAAGGCCGGGCTAAGAGAGCGGATACCGCTTACCCTTCTGCACTGCCTCCGTGCTTTGATCTATAGGGCAGTTCCGCTTACATACTTCGGGCCGTATAACACGGTCACGTGACCGTCGCTGTTTTTGATGGTGAAAAGCGTGCAGAACAACAAAGGCGTATGTAGGCCAACTAGCAACGGTAGCATGCCCGTGAAATGTCTTCCGCCGAGCAGTGCCACCAGCATTACAGGAAGCACCGAACTTGCCTTGAATGCGCTGCAACTTATTCATGTTTACGTTGAGCATAAGAGTGTCTGTTGAGGTGGATAACCCGTTATTTACGTTTTCGCTAAGGGCCACGTGTCGCAGAAAATCTGCTGTCGGTGTCGGCGTCGGTGCCGGCGTCGGCGGCATTGTCCGTTAGAGAAAATTTGCGTATATATTTGGGTATATGTATATGCCATGCCTTGCTATATGACATAGGGTATATGTGCGGTTATACTGCCACACCATTCTATCCCTAAAGTTGCTCAGACCTTGTCTAACGTTCTTGACAATGTTATTCCTCGGAATTTTGAGAATAACAGCCCACAAACAAAGGTCACGAAAAAAAAAAACACCGACAACGCATGCCTTTTATATTAAATCTTCTCAGACTGAAATATTGAAAGAGCGAAACTATACTAGGAAGATCGGCCCTCACAAGAGGCCGCGTTTCCACCAGAAAGCTCGCCTTCGTGCATAGCGTTCGCCGCCAGCGTTTTCCGGTTAGCATTAGGGTTACATAAGCTGCAGTTGCCGGGAAGCGTGAGAAGCACTCAGGGGTATTTGAATGCTATCGCGTTCCACTTCTAAGCGCGAAGCTTTAGCGTCCGCCATTTTTGTGTGGTTTGTTTGAGGGATCATCATCGTCATCATCATCAGCCTATATTTATATCTTCTGCAGGACGAAGACCTCTCCCTACGATCTCCAATTACCCCTGTCTTGCGCTAGCTGGTTCCAACTTGCACCTGCAAATTTCTGAACTTCATCGCCCCACCTAGCTTTCTGCCGTGTTCGACTGCTCTTCCGTTCTCTTGGTATCCGTTCTGTAACTCAACGGCCCACCGGTTATCCATCCTACACATTACATGGCCTGCCCAGCTCCATTTTTTTCTCTTAATGTCAACTAGAATATCGGCTATCCCCGTTTGCTCTCTGATCCACACCGCTCTCTTCCTCTCTCTTAATGGTACGCGTAACATTATTCGTTTCGTCGCTCTTTGTGCGGTCCTTAACTTGTTCTCGAGCTTCTTTGTTAGCCTCCAAGTTTCTGTCCCATATGTTAGCACCGGTAGAATGCAATGATCGTACACTTTTCTTTTCAACGACAGTGGTAAGCTCCCAGTCAGGATTTGGCAATGCCTGCCGTATGCACTCCAACCTAATTTTATTATTTTGTAAGTTTCCTTTTCTTGATCAGGGCCCTTGTAAGTAATTGAACTAGATAAACGTAATCCTTTACAGACTCTATAGAGGCTGACTGGCGATCCAGAATTCTTGTTCCACATAGCCAGGCTATTGATGATGTTTGAGGGTTAGAGTAAACCTAATTTATTATATAAACCATCAAACGTCCCGATGCTACACCTCGTCAATATATCCATTACGGGTTACCTTAGACTACCTAGGCTCATTTAATCTACGCCCAAATCTAGGTACACGTGATATTTTGCAGTCCGCTTCCACCGGACTGTTGTTGTCACATCCTACAGTTGAATTGGCGGCCCTGTATGCAGGAGCAAAACGCACTGAACTACTACGATGATGGATAAATAATAAACATTAAGTATTGAGTTCACTGCACCTTTAGTGCAACCTTAATCTGAACGCTGATGGTGCTGTTACGTTTCAAATTGTGGACAGCACCGAAAGAAAAGTTTATTTATCAACAGAGGAACCCCAAAGGATACAGGACTAACAATGCATTGCACGTCACCGAGGTGCCGACATCTATGCAAGATAATCTGTACTCCAAAGCAGCGACCCCCATGCCAGTAGAGCTGTTAAAAAACGCAACCACTCCCTCTGACGTATTTCTCTAGTGAAATTCTAGAACAAGAAACGATATCACTTCAGCAACAAATAACACATCAACAACATTCTATGTGCAATTCTATTCTACGCGTACTGCGACATGTGCGTTTGCACATGTCCGCAACCCTGTCGTCTGCTTTTGGTGACGGCAAGCAGATGACGCTGCAAAACAAAAGCCATATAATGAAACTGTTTTTATTAGTAGGTGCATTTAACGTTGACAAATATGCAGGGTGAGCGGCGCTATAGATCGGTATTGTGCGCACTTGATGCCGCCTCAGTACACCCCGCTGCTCACTCGACACTGCTATGTTTTATACGCCCTATGGAGGGGAACGAAAACTCTTGAACGCCCTTCGAGCGCTGCGGCATCGTGTGCAGAAATAGACTCAGAACGCGCCTGTGTTGATAAAATCCTTCCTTTAACTCGTTGCTCCTTTTTTTCTTTTAGGCTATAACGCGCTGGTAAACTCAGAGCTCGCGCTTTGGTGAAAGGTTAAAGCGCGAAGAGCGGATCGCAATCGTGATGGTAAATCTCCCGAAAGTTGGAACGCATGGTTGAACTTCTGTATTGCAGCTTTACATTTCTGCACTTTTTTTTCTTTCATTTTCTTTTCACTTTCTCTGATTTATATCCTCCTCTGCTCGCCCATCATGCTCCAATGAACTGCACGTCACTGAGAGATTATAGTCTGGCCTTTAAGGTCGGTGATTTCGAAAGACAGCGCTTTCACAAGGATTCGGAGAAAAGCTCGCGACCTTTCCACATACGAGACGACGCGTTAAAAGGGAAGGTGAAGCGGTGTGTCGAAAGAAGTACTGTGTTGTTGTGGAAGCAGAGCGAGGTTGAGGCGCGTCATGGTTGGAGTAAAATTTGAAACAACGAAAAACTGGGCCTCGATGGGGAAAAGTTGCCGGTATTCAGTGCTGTTGCGTGTATTGCTACGTCCACTCTGCAGTGGTAGCGTCTAGTCGCGACTTTTCTGACAAGTCGTGTAAGCTTAATTGTCTGCTAATAGAGGAAGACCCGTGAAATAATCTTTTATGCGACGTATGCGCACAATACATCCGTTGCAACTGTAGCTTAACAAAGCGTTGTCCTTACTTGCTGGTCCGTACAATTAGAAAATTTTACTTAAAGAAGTAATAAAGTATAAGTGGCTTCGCTAAAATAGCAATGCTTTGACAGCAATGGTTCGCGCAACTCTCAGCTCTAGCTTATTTCTGTGCACAAAACTTAAACAAAATCAAAGCCCCTTTCTTAAAGAAATATTGTTGAACGCGAAGCTTTCTCCCATGCAAATTGAATCAAAGTCGAAGTCCAAAGCCAACGACCACGCAACGAACACAAGAAATGCTGATTGACCCGATGCGATGCATATGTGATTTGATTGCTTGTTTAGGATTGTATTTTTTTGAACATTGAAGTTGAATGAAGACACATTTCGTTAAGTTGCATAGCCTTTTTTTTTTAGATCACGTAGCCGTTGATTACACCCACACACTCACACTTTCACGGACTGCATGCCGTTGCCGATATACGGGATCGGCCTTACGGGTACGATCGCGGTCGCGCTTGCGTTCGTGTACGGCAGCCTCTTATTCTGCCCTGCGCTGAACCCGCGGCCTACCCATGGTGACGGCCGGAAATGCATTGCGTGACGCGCGTAATGCAATGCAGATATATACAGTTCGTCTTGGTAGCGTGGCGTTGCAGTTCCCATTCTTCTTATCGGTACAACTGCGAATGTAAACTGTAGTGTTCTACGATACCTATGTCGTGCACCATTGTTCTATTGTGTGCGCAGATTTGTTCCATTTTGAAAGCTGGCTTTCCTGCAGTGTGTTTTTGGCGCTAATGGACGAATCAGTGAGACAGATAGAAAGCTTCGCTCTAAAAAAATATCTCGCAGTGGGTACGTAATAAACAGTTCGGGAGAAGCGCTCTTCTAATCTCCCACGCGTACTTGCAGCAAAGAAGGCTCATCACCAATCACGTCGCGCTCTCGTGGAGCAATATGCGTGTCGACTGAATAAATGTGTAAGGCTAGAATCGAACAGTGAATATTAATGTGTATCAACGGTCTGAGCGGCTCGCCACTGTTGTTTAGTGTCGATGGCGTTAGGCTGCGAAGTTCGAAGTCGCGTGTATGAACCCTGACGCGGCGTCCGCATTTCGATAGGGGCGAAATGTAAATACACCCGTGTACTTAGAATTGGGTACTCGTTAAATAGTCTCAGGTGGTTACATTCAATCAGGAGTCCCCCACTACGGTGTGCCTCACAATCACATCGTTGTGTTGGCGCGTAAAGTCCCAGAACTCAATTCAGTCCAAGTTTAAGACAGTACAAAGCCTGAGAGAGAGAGAGAGACATGAAGGAAAGGCAGGGAGGTTAACCAAGGTCTCGCCCGGCCGGTTATGAAAAAAGTCGCAGTTTCACCTGAAAGGCGAAGCATCAATTGCGATAGCAAATTTGAAGAGAGCTATACGGAGTAATGATAGCAGCTTTATCAGCTGTATAAACTTGGACATGCAGCAGCACCGGCAACACGCAGAACTGTTGTCGACGCCGTCGGCGTTTTGCCCGCGTACGCACAAAATGCGTGCGGCGTTGGTTACTGTTGCCGGAGCCTCTCATATAAATAGGCACTTGGTGCCGCAGCTAAACGTCGCCTCCCTTCCCTCCCCCTCCCCCACGTCCTTTCGCGCGTCGGAAGAAGGCACGTTTGCTCTACATATATGGTGATTGTAGAGGAGGAAAGAGACGCCTACTTCTGCAGCCCTTAAGGGAGCACGGCGCAGAACGCGCGTTTGTTCTCCGCCGTGCGTTCACTCCCCGTGAAAGCGCGCGTCCCTCGCGCCCTTTCACTCGCACATACAGCGTTCGGCGCGCGGCGACGATTTCAGTCTCCATTGACGTCATACGGAACCTCACGGCGACGGCGACGGCGACGGCGACGGCGATGGCAGAAATCTGCTTTTGAGTGTCCATATAATTGCTATCGCAATAAAACGCTGTGGTTACGAGCCCCGGTTTAATTTTAACCACCTCGGTTGTTTAAAACGTGCGCCATACGATCAGCATACGATTGTTTTTGTATTCCGTTCCCGTCGCAATTCGTTCGCCGTGGTCACGAATCAATTCTGCCATAGCGTGTTCGGCACCACAACGCCATTACCACCGTGGCGTCGCGCTGGTTGGAATAATGAGAATAGTTAGTAATTTTTATAATATATTTAAACCATCTAGAACTGCGCATATTTGCATTGAATTTGGTTGTCGTCCCCCTATGTAGTGTCCGCAAGGGCGTTTAAGGTATTTAACTAAAGAAAACAGTTCACAGAGGATTCCTATCGTGTGCTTGCAAGGCTAGGACTGGAACGCCATGTCGTAGTAATAAATGAAGATATTGCGGCAAAACGCGAAAGCAGTGTGGTGAGGCGATGGCGAGGACAGATCTCGCAGTATTTCAACCCATGTCGATGCCAACGTGCCGACGGACAGTGATGTGAAGGTTGTTCTACACTCTTAACCTTGTTCAACATAAGTTCAGCCAAATGAGTGGAACATCTTTGCAAATATGTTTCATTGAGTCGGTGGAAGCTATCTGGAACGGGATCAAGATGTTTCTCGCGCTTAGTTAAACCAACTTACATAGAATGATATTAGGAGGGATACACAGTAACTGTGGCAAGAAGCTGGGTCGCAGGAAGAGCCAGGAAGCTCAATTACATTCGTTCCTCGTCGATTAATTTTAGTAAGTGGGACATGTTTTGCAGATATGGTCCCACGTACTTTGTGGAACCTGGACTTTCGTACAGGTTCGTACAGATTACGAGTGTAACTATGCAGACGATAGCATCGGCTTTTCGCGAGCGGAAAGGTACTCTATAAGGTACTCTATAACTTTGCAAATACTTTAACAAATCCATAGAGCTGGGACAAAGAAAAGTAATATAAGGAAAGGCTCAAGCTTACTTGCTCTGACTAAGTGATAGCCGTATTCCCGCGTTGGCTCTACGTTCGAACCTAATGAACTGCAGAACACTGCTTACGATCATTCTTTATCTTATGCATGCGTACTTCGCGCGTAATAACAGCGAGATGATTTTACTAAGGTGTTTCGCCTTTCGTTTCCCGCTACGATATATGCTTTTCCCTAATGCGCGCGAGAAACGTCGGCGAACGTCCCGTTCCCTCGTTAGTTCAGCTTGGAGAGAAGATTAATGAGGAACATCTAGAGACGGCCGGCCCATCGCTGGAGCGAGGCAAAGTTTAAAGGCGGCGTAATTGAGGAAATTATTGCTTCTTTACCACGGCGATCTGATGCAGGGAACTATCCTGAAGACAGCTCTCGTTATGGGAGGCGGAATGACAATGAAGCAGTCGAGTAACAGAAGATACGGAGAGCTGAGAGCTGCGAATTACCCTCACGGGATATGATAAGTGAGCGGGGATTTTGAGAAGTGTAACTTGAAAATAAAAAAAGGTTGTTCTTGGAGAATGAGGCAACTTCCAAAAGTTATCGCTCACTGGGGGGTAGGCTAATATAGTTTTTCTGTCAGAAACATACGCACAAAAGAATACGAATAAGTTGTTTAGTCTAGAAAGATGTAAATGAAAGTAACCTGCTCGGGTGTAGGAGTCGTAGCTATGGGGACCCACTTTTGAGGGAGCTGAAATTTACAAATTCTGTTATACTAGTGGGACTTCAATGATAATGAAGAAAATACATGTTGGCGTACGTTGCTTCCAAGAATCCTGCTGCAGCGTTTCTCATCGTCTAAGTTGTTTTCATCCTGTTGATGAAGTATTTTTATTACTTTGACGCTCTTAATGCTCCCATTATCATTACACAGCATCATGGCTCGCTGGCGTAAGGGACAGTACATTTTGAATTGCCGGTAGTGATCAGCTTACTTTATTTAAGTATTCCAGAAAACGTAATTTCACCATTTTTCTTTTAACACCGTAATGCCCTAACACAAGTTTCACATGAATGAAAACTAGAATAACTTGTTCACCTTTGTTTTGTTCATAGAGAGTGCGCTTGTATAAAAGTTAGTGAAAGGTTATTTGAGGTATGACTTAATTAGTACAGTAAATAATTAATTAGTAACTGGTATGCCGAACTATTCACAACTGAAAACACTCTCCAGCCTATCAAAACACCATATACTATAGGCTATGCGTTAAGTTTTCAGGGATTAAATAAAAATTGTGAGGTATCAAGACACCCAGGCATAAATGACACATTGCGCATTTCAGTCTAAAAGATAAGAACAAAAAAAAAAAAAAAGAGGCGGGGGGGGGGGGGAGAGATGTGTGAGGTTTGTATTCTATCGCAACAGAGTAGTTACGAATGTTCTACAGCTTACATTTTGCTTGGAGTCAACATTTAGACCAGGGGACTTGTCACCAAGGCAACAACAAGACAGCAGATGCTGCGCTGTCACCTTGTCGCTCCCCCTACCCTCTCTCTCCAGTGTAGGGTAGCAAACTGGATCTTCCCTGCTGATTCACCTCGCTGCCTTTCCCCTTTTTTTTCTCTCTCTCTCTTGTTTCAATGCTGGCTCCGGGATCGAATCCCGGCCGCGGCGGCCACACTTCGATGAGGCGAAATGCAAAAATGTCCATGGGCTTGCGTTAAGTAGTGCACGGTAAAGAACCCCAGGTGGTCAAAATTAATCCAGAGCCCTCCACTACGGCGTGCTTCTTAATCAGAACTGGTTTTGGCACGTAAAACCCCAGACAGAAGAACAAGAAGAAGGAGAAGAAGAAGAAGAAGACGACTCTACCAACAATCCTTGTTTCCCCACTGTTCATCACTCCAGCATCCATCTTCTTGCGAACCACTCTCTTCTGTGGATTACATTATTATTCTTGAAGCACGCGTATGGGTGTTTCCTCGAGCGTTGAAAAGAGGTGGAGCTCATGGATTAGGATACCCTCGATTCGGCAAGGCCTTTAAGAGCTGCGACAGCCGGCTGCACCCGCCGAAACGTATTTAAAAAAGCATCGCGCGTCTAACACGTGAGATAAGCTCTTGAGCTTCGCTCCTTGACGAGTTGATCAAGAACAGCGCCGCGCGAACGCGTGCGATAAATCAACCCTGCATCACAACTATACTGACAAGCTCGAAGTAAAAAAAAAAACAAAACAAAAGAACGTTCTAAGATGAGGCCCTCAGAGAAAAGTTTCTCAGAGAGTGAGAGAGAGGGATAAAGAAAAGACAAGGAGGTTAAAAAGTCCGTGTCTGGTTGGCTACCCTGCACTAGGGGAGGAGGAAAAGGGCAGTATACACACGCACGCACGCACGCACGCACATAGTTGAAGTTGGTACGTGTACTCTTCGGAAAAGAGAAGCACTTACAAACACCGAGAGCGGCGTTGTTTGTGTTGCAAATAAGTCTCAGGCAGTTCCGGGCCCTTCGAAGGCGACTTAACATGCTCGGCGTTGCATCGGTGTTGCTACTGGATAGCAGCTTTCCGCGTGTCTTTGGACTGTTATCCCGTCCGGGGAAGCGACGAGTTGACGTAAAGAGATTACGGTGGCTCGTCTTGCTAACGCTGTTAAACTCGAAACAAAGACACTTGTTTGGTCCTTGTTGGGCGGCCCGCTTTAAATATTCCGTCACCGTTCCTGCGAGACAAGGAATAGACGAAACAGCACTTGAGCATCGGTGGGATAACAAGAAGGGAACCCGTGGCCTCCAACAACGACTGCAAAGTTGTTGTTTAAATGGACGCGGTCGCTTGAACCCAAGATGAGGTAACGAGCTTAGGAAAGGAGCAACGAGGAGACGGAATGAAATAGATGCGAAGGTAGGTAATGCTAGTTACCTCGTGGAGACTCTAGCTGCCTAGAAGCTTTTATAGAAACGGGACATTAAAACACAAAACACAACAACATTAGGAGGATAGAGATAAATAAGTAAATAAATAAATAAATAAATAAATAAATAAATAAATAAATAAATAAATAAATATAGATAGATAGATAGATAGATAGATAGATAGATAGATAGATAGATAGATAGATAGATAGATAGATAGATAGATAGATAGATAGATAAGCTCATAAATGAGTTTCTTTTGAAGGAGACCGGTAGTCTATAGAAGACTAAGTTTTTTACGCGCAGTCGCATACTATGGGAGCACACTAAGCACATGCTTAATAGTCACAGATACGACAGTCAGGATTATCCCCACGTTTAATTTTCGTCAGGTATTGCAGTGCATACGTGCCGCACCAAGTCTCAGTCGACGTACCAGTGTCTCCTGCTCTCGTCGAATTCGTCAGCTCTTCCTTAGAAGGAGGAGGGTTGCTTGCGGTAGGCGGACCTAGCATTGCATGAACTGCAGGAAATGTTCTGCCCGAGCGCTATTTGACTATAGCGTGGTCGTGTCTGAAGCCCGTTACATTGCACCTGGATAACACGAGGTATTACTAACGGCGAGGGTGGACTTCAACCCGGGTGCAACAGATAGCGCACCATCCATTCCATGTGGACCCGCAGGGCTCACCATTCAATTCTCTAGCTCTGTACCGCGGATGAAGCTTAGGAGGAACCGTAGTGAGTGAAGGAGATAAAAAGGAAGGCAGGGACGTTAAGCAGGCAGGAGTCCGGTTGGCTACCCTACGCAAGGGGAAGGGAAAATGGAACAGAAAGAAGGGAGAGCGCCAAGGAGGAGCCAAAGCATCTATAAATGTCTAGCGTCCTAAATATAAGGAACAGAATGCCAATTGCGCTCGCGCGCGGTGGCCATGTTGCGGAGAGAGAGAGAGAGAGAGAGAGAGAATATGTAAAAAGTAAGGTGCGGATGTCAACCAGAAAAAAGTTTGGTTGGCTGCCTCTGATCTGTGGAAGCAGGAGGAGGAGCTACACAAATGAGACAAAGAAGGTCTACTGAACACACGAGCGCGCAAGGAAAACGCCACGTCGGCAAAAAAGATTAAATACACTGAGTCTAGAAGCTGCTTAGAGGCGTCTTCGCATCAGTATAGTACAAGTGCGTCCTTATATACTACATTTACCTACATATATGGTTTATTTATATGTTTCACGACTGGGCTCTAGACCGTTCTCTGAGTCAAAGATACTTGGACCGTGGCTACATCCGTCACTGGCACAAAAAGCGATTCGTGCACTAGTACACCACTTGAAGTGCACCGGTTTAAGAGAGCGCTTATAGTGTACCTAAGTACTCACTCTATTCATATTTTCCTCTTTGTATTGCCCCTTTCCCTTACCTCCACTGTAGGGTAGCAAACCGGATACTTGTATGGTTGACCTTCCTGCCTTTCCGATCCTTGCTCTCTCTCTGACGGTTTCTGTTAACAATGAACACCTCCAGTTTATCAATGAAGACTTAACTGGTAGTTGAGCTATGCGTCGTGTTTCTTCCTTTACGTGTCACCTATGCGCTGCGAATTTCATTTTAGCGGAATTAAGAACGTTCTTAACTGATACCGTAGGGTGTATTACTTAATTGTATAACGTGAAAACAAATTTGAAAGAAAAAAGTATAGTGTAGGAGTCACACTGGAGCATGGATGCAATGAGGGCGAGAGGTGTTCCGCCCGGAACGGAGCAGAACGTGATTGCACTACCACTGCAACTGTGCAGCATAGGCACCGCCTCGCATGTCGGTTGGCACCGTGGCAAGCCGTATCTCTTTCCACAGGCGTACCGGGAAACGTGAGCAGCTTGGGCGAGCGGCAGCGTTGGGTTTCCTTTAACGGGAGCACTACACCCGTATCTTCGGGTTCGCTATTTGCTTTCCCTTTTCCTTTTTTTTTTTACTTCCATGCCCGCGATTTTTCTCTGCACCGTTAATTCTACCAATCTTCGAGCGCCCACTAGTACGTTGGTCGGGTTTTTATGAAGCAGAAACTCCCCGTACTGAAACCCATAATTGATGTTGTACGGCGTTGCCACTCCCTTGTGCTAATCTGGCCCCAGCGCAATTTTCTTTTTTTCGGCAAGCCGTACTTATCCACGTGCCCTGCTTACGAAGAAAGCGACATTTTGCAGCTCGGCACAGAAAAGTGTGCCTGGCAGAGTAGGCAAAAATGTTTTATTTCGCAGGGCTTCCTTTTGTTTTTGTTTTTTTTTAGCAGGATTTGCGTTCGAGTGGCCTACTATTAGAGAGGCAAAAGTTCTCACGGCCGTTCCCCACAACCTCTATTTATTTTTTTCGTGCCTTTGCTTTATCTCTCCGCTATTCTTGTTGTCTTTCATTTCCCTTTCGCTTTCCCCTAGTGCAGGGTAGCAAACCAGAATTTCTCCCGGTTAACCTCCCTGACTTTCCCACCCCGTTTCTCTCTCTCTAGCAGGATTCGCAGAGATTACCGATCAGATAATGACGGGCTCGTACATTTATTTATTTATTTTTTGAAATTTATTTTTTATTCCACTAAGGGATTTCTAGACACCGTGCGGCGTCTTGCGGCGAACTTACAGCTGGCATATTGAATGGCACATTTGGAGTAAAATTGGAGGACAATAAATACAGCAGATCCAACGAGTTGGAATTTATATAAAGTGAACCTTTGTGTGTAGGAATAGGGAGTCAAAGCACGCGTTTGTGTTTATTGAATGTCCGTACAAAGTGACACGGAAGGCTTTATTCAGGCATTGTAAAGAGGCTAATGCAATGCCGCCGCCGCTTCCACGAATGCTTGAAGGCGAGCTTTCTGGTTCCTTTTTTTTTACTTTCTCCCGCGCCGCCGATGCCGCCGCCGCCGCTGCCGTGGATGCGCGCAGGCGAGCGCCATCTGGTGGTGGAGCAAGCAACCCAGCGGCGATGTAGCGCGCGTACTCCGCCTTGATTAGTTGGCCTATTCGGCTAGAGGACAGCCACGCAGCACCCACGGTCGCGAAAACCTGGCGAGGTTCGCTAAGAAAACCTTCGCTTTTAAAAATACCGGAGCACTGGGCTACACGTGGCGACACATATTCGCGGTTACGGTACCGCTATGCTGACAAGTGGCAGCAGCTGTAGCTTCCAGATAGCGACCGGTGTTTGCTTTTACGCCCATGCGCTGTAACCTCAAAAAAAAAAGAGGTTATAAAGAAGAGAAAGAACGTACATTCCACACACAATCAGAATGTTGCGCGCAGCACTATCGAAACCCGTTTCAGAGGACCGTAGACCACGGAAAATAGAACCGAATGCTAGAACCCTTTAGCACTGGCAGCCGCTGGAGGCACTTTGCTGACGTATTTGCTTCTTATAGTGTGCGTATGCCCTGCTTGTAGCGTGCGATAAAAAATCAATTATGGGGTCTTACGTGCCAGTACGATATGATTACGAGGCACGCCGTATAGCCCGATGTACTCCAGATTAATTTTGATCACCTGGAGTTCTTTAACGCGCACATAAATCTAAGTGCACGAACGTTTTTTTTTTGCATTTCGTCCCCGTCAAATACAGCAACCGTGGCAGGGATCGCACCCACGACTTAAGCAGCCGTAGCCACTGGACTACCAAGGCGAGTGAGTGCGGTAAACGTCACTTGTATTTCCGTATAGTATTCCGTATATGAGGTGCCCCAGCTAACGTTAGCCAAGCCACTCAACGAGAAAAAAATTAAAAGAAACATGGTGCAAGCTACCATTTTAAGACCTGCGGTGTTCCGTTGTGAGGACGCTGATGATCGAACACCGTAAGTCTCGAAATTGTATCTTGAGCCATGTTTTTTTAGTAATTGTTTTTCGTTCAACGGCTTGGCTGACCTTAGCTGGGACACTAGAGGGTTCTTTATAACTGCGCCAGTTATGCGGGATGCAGCGGTGTTACTTCCCGGGGAGTCTGTTAAGGATTGATTGATTGATTGATTGATTGGAAGAATAATTTTTAGGAGTACTGTTTGTCTTCAGTCCTGAGCAGAGAAAGGACACGGAAGGTCTGCTTTTTAAAAGGACTTGCTTTGTTAACACCGAATAGACATACCTATATAAGAATGGATAGTTGGGCGAGTTGGTACGGTAACATATTCTTGATATAAGCGCGAAGAAGACACGGACGGAGGCGGAAGAAGACAGGACGAGCGCTAACTCACAACTAAATCTTTATTGGGAATAACAAACATATATATAAGTGATTGCGAAAACCGTAGCAAAGAAAACATCACATGGTCAAAAGGATAGCAGTTACCAGACAAATCTAATCAGGAAATGGTGAAGCCGCTAAAATTTATACGAGAAAAAAAAGAAAGAAAAAACTCTACTTCGCACTGACGCACGTGCTGAGCAAATATTGAAATTCACCTTCTGATAATGATAATGATGCCTGGCTAACACAAGTTTCTCCTAGTCTTTTAATGTGAAATGCCTCAATGATTTCGCGTGTAGTTTGGCATTTGTGTCTAGAAAGGACTTTTGTGTCCTCAAACAATGGCCTACAACCGCACGTAAAACAATGCGAGGCTAGATGAGAAGCGTTGGGATTGTTAAGAGAATGCTGATGTTCATTTAGTCTAATATTGAGGCATCTGGCGCTCTGTCCAATATAAGCTTTACCGCACTTGAGTGGAATGTGATAGACTATGCCTGTGTCACAATGTGTTAAAGGGGACACGTGCCTAACGCCACAATCATTTTTTCTTTTTACTCCCCCCCGCTCAAGTTTCCTTTTTATGATAGGGCACATCCTTGACAACTTACGGGGAGCCGAAAAAACCGTATTGACGTCGTACCTACTGGCTACATTCCGTAAACCATGTGACAACTTGTGCACATAGGGCACCACTGCAAACCGTTCTTTTTTCTGTTTTTCTTGCTGTTTTTTTGCAGCACCCTTGACCCATTTTGAAAGCTTTTCGCAGGTTAGGGATAACAAATGTGCTGGATATCCAGCTTTCTTTAGCCTATCTAGCTGTTGCGAAAAACTTTGTTGCATACAGTGTGTACATGACTTAGCGATAGCGGACCTAAGTGCTGAATAAACAATCCCCTGTTTTACAAGTTTCGAATGGCAAGAAGAAAAATCAAGTAGTGGTTTTTGTGCCCTTGGCGAATAGCACCAACAGACATGTTCCTGTTGGAACGTGAGGCATAGATCTAAAAATTGCAAAGTATTATTCTGGATAAGCTCAAGCGTGAAACCCAGGCCCCCACCACATTCTTTAAACACTTTTAAGATATCGGTAGCTTTTTTGGTGTAGTTATCACTTGAACAAAACACGAGGTAATCATCTACGTATCGAAATGTACGTACTGTCAAGTCCTTTAGATTGTTCTGTAGCTTTCTATTGACGTGACTTAGGTACAGATCACTCAAAACTGGTGCAACTTTTGAGCCAATGCAAACTCCGGATTTTTGTACATACATTGAACTACCCCACTTTATCATAGTATTGTCTAGGTAAAACAACAAAAGCTCCAAAAAAGATTCTAACGGCATACCAGATCGCTGTGTAAACTGGAACTCATCACTGAAGAGCGTAACCGCTTCTTTAACACTACACATAAGTTCTTTTTGTGGAAGCGAATAAAAAAGATCTTCTACATCAACACTGATTGCCGAGCACTTTCCTGGATTATTATCGGTTAGGAACAATACAACATCTTCAGAATGTCTTATCAGGAAAGGATCTTGAATGCCAACTGAAGCCAGCACATTATGTAAAAAGGTTGACACAAGGTACTGCCACGTTCCTTTTTCAGAAATAATGGCTCTAAAAGGTACATCAGGCTTATGTGTCTTAGCGCTGAAAAATATGTCAAGGTGTAGTCCTTTAGATTTCTTCACCCCCGACGCGAGGCGCTCAAGGCCAAATTGCTCAAGCAATCCAACCGCGGTTTTCTTAACTTTATTTACGTTGGTCTTTTTTGAAAGAAAATTCTTATCGATAGCATTTTGAGCTTTTTGAGTGTACAAATCTTCAGGAATAACAACAAAGAAGCCTTCTTTATCCGCGGTAACCAACCTTAGCTGATGTTTCACGAAATAACGCGACACACTTGCTAATTTGTCTGACTTACGTTTTTGGGGTACTGTCTTGGAAATCACTGCTACACACTCAGTCACACATCGTGGTCGAAAGTCTTCCCTAGTCCGTCGTGAAATCGATCTGCACAAGCTAATCTTTTCCGGAGGTGATAATTCAGGTTCACAGGCAAACTTAGGTCCTTTGCACAGAATATTCTTGATACTTCCTGGTAGTTGTTGACTGCCGAGTACCAACACCTTTCCTTGGTCCCTTGTTGGCTTGTCCTTCTTCGGCAACGAGAGACGTGCATGAGCCCAAAGGAATTCCGTGGTCTGTTCCGCGATCCTAGTCCATTCCCGGTACCGTCTTCGTTGCCCATCCACAGAAGGGTCTCTCCCGCATAATATTAGTAGCTTGTCCTTGAAGAAACGCACTTGTCGCCAGAGTTCCGAGTTCAGTATACGGCACATTCTTCGGGAGTGTCCTGTTGAAGGCTTCAAGATTCCAAACAATACCTCGACATCCGGAGGGCATCTGCCTATCCTACTGTACCATGCTACGGTTCTGGATTTGCAAACAGTTAGTGCAATCTTCTTCCGCCTCAGTCTTCTTCCGCCTCCGTCCGTGTCTTCTTCGCGCTTATATCAAGAATAAGACATACCTATGACATGAGGCATCCTGAATATTGGAAATGCACAGCTTCAAGAATTGGTTACGTAGAACAAATGCTGAAGAACACGTTTCCCAAGTTACTAAATTCCCACTATGAAAAAAATGTTCACGTCGAGTGTTATGCGGAAAAAGAGATAAGTGAGTCGTATTTGTAGTTTGCTTTATGGCACTAAACATGTTACAATTAAGTTTTTTATTTCTTTTGGTGTGTGTGTCTCATGATGGGGTTTACCATATTTTGTACTTTTTTATGTTAATGTACTTGCTGGTTGTACTGCTGCTTTTTTAATCAGGGGGTGAGCACTTTTGTCAAGCTGCCTAATGAGCAGATTGCTTTATAACCCCCTTTGTTCTGTACTTTCAGATCACAAAATAAACTATTTGTCTATTTTATTGATTGATTGATTGCTCGCTTGATTGTTTGATTTATTTATTGATTGATTCTTCGGTTGGATGATTTCAACGTTCCAAACCAACACAAAGGAAACATGCCATAGTGGAGGGCTCCGAAATGGTTCGGGCCGCGTGTTGCTTTTTAGCATGTACCTAAATTTAAAAACTCGAGCGTTTTTGCATGCCGTCCACATCACAATGCATTCGTTGCCACCGGGAGTCGAACGCGCTACTTTGTTATAAGTACAGAAGGCGCCACAGCTTTTGGGCCACCTCAACGCGTCTTCTATTTGACGGGATTTATTATTCGTTGTGTGAAAGTTTGTTTGGTTCTCTTTTTCATGCCGATACTGTACAAAATAGAAAGTGTTGTGGTAACCCACGCTGTGGCTGGACGTTCACATGTGGCCGACACAGCGTGCTTTGAATGCGCACATTCGTTTTCGTTATTTGCTTCATTTCTCACTCACTGGAGTTTATTTACGATGATAGGGAGCGGTGACCCTTCGGTGGCCTATTTTCTGGCCATCTCATCATTTATTAAACAAGAGCAACCTGCTCGCCGGCGCCGTTCACTGTTTTGATTGCGCGAGTTGCTAAACGAGCACCTAGAGATGGCGTCCGAGATTGAACATAACGGAGAGATAAATTACGCAGAAACAAAGCGGTTTTGGAGGGGAGGGGGTCCATTTCACGCCGCGTGATAATGCGAATTTCTCTCGCGAGAGGGAGCTGATTTTCCCCGAGCGACTATGTGTGCTCCGCTTCCGCAGGGAAACGAAATAACGATTCGTGAAGGCTTAGCATTGCATAATAGAACAAGCTGCGCGTGCAGTTAATTACTCATGCCCGTTTCATTGTCACGGGCAAGCTTCTCCTGCAACGCTGCATGCGATATGAGCATGAAAGTGAGAGCGAAAGAGTGGAGAAGAGGAAGGCGTTAGCTCGTGATGCGTGTGTGGTGATTAGCTCGTCTGCATAAGCGGCATTTTCTCTTTTACCTTTTTTCCTTGCTTGAAAATCTATGATTTGGATTTGTTCACAGAGTTGAATAACTAAAGATGTTGCGTCACCATCCGGATCTTTAGTGTTTGTTTGTTTTCGAAGCTGCAGTAAACAGTTGGGAATAACCCCGCTGTATAGTCTCGACTTGCCTTCAGTATTGTATAAAATATTCACCAAGAGAATTTCGAATATAATCAGGGCAACACTTGACTTCAGCCAACCAAGAGAACAGGCTGGCTTCAGGATGGGATATTCTACGATGGATCATATCCATGTCATAAATCAGGTAATCGAGAAGTCTGTGGAGTACAGTCAACCTCTCTATATGGCTTTCATAGATTATGAAAAAGCATTTGATTCAGTAGAGATACCAGCAGTGATAGAGGCATTGCGTAATCAAGGAGTACAGGATGCATACGTGAATATATTGGCAAATATATGCAAGGATTGCACAGCAACCTTGATTCTCCACAAGAAAAGTAGAAAGTTACCTATAAAGAAAGGGGGCAAAATGCTATACACTGCATGCTTAGAAGAAGTATTCAAGCTCTTAGACTGGGAAGGCTTAGGAATGAGGATCAACGGCCAATACCTCAGCAACCTTCGGTTTGCAGATGACATTGTGCTATTCAGCAATAACGGGGACGAATTACAGCAAATGATTGAGGACCTTAATCGAGAAAGTGTGAGAGTGGGGTTGAAGATTAATACGCAGAAGACAAACATAATGTTCAATAGCCTGGCAAGGGAACAAGAATTCAGGATCGCCCTTCTGCCTCTAGAGTCTGTAAAGGAGTACGTTTATCTAGGCCAATTACTCACAGGGGACCCTGATCATGAGAAGGAAATTTACAGAAGAGTAAAATTGGGTTGGAGTGCATACGGCAGGCATTGCCAAATCATGACTGGGAACTTACAACTGTCGTCGAAAAGAAAAGTGTACAGTCATTGCATTGTACCGGTGGTAACATATGGGGCACAAACTTGGAGGTTAACAAAGAAGCTCGAGAACAAGTTAAGTACCGCACAGAGAGCGATGGAACGAAAAATGCTAGGCCTAACGTTAAGAGATAAGAAGAGAGCGGTGTGTATCAGAGAACAAACGGGGATAGCCGATATTCTAGTTAACATTAAGCGGAAGAAATGGAGCTGGGCAGGCCATGTAATGCGTTGGATTGATAACCGGTGGACCATTAGAGTTACAGAATGGATACCGAGAGAAGGGAAGTGCAGTCGAGGACGGCAGAAAACTAGGTGGGGTGATGAAGATAGGAAATTTGCAGGCGCAAGTTGGAATCAGCTAGCGCAAGACATGGGTAATTGGAGATCACAGGGAGAGGCCTTCGTCCTGCAGTGGACATAAATAGGTTGTTGATGATGATGATGATGATGATGATGATTGTCTTGACGATTGCGGCAACTTAACGCTGCAGCCGTGTCACTTTGCAAATGAAAATGCAGCAAAGACTCATTTTATTGCGATAGTAATTATGTGAACACTCCAGGCGCATTTCTTCCGTCGCCGTCGCCGTGATGTTCCGTATAAAGCCCAAGGGCTCTAATATCGTCGCCGCGCGCCGTATGCTGTGTGTGCGAGTGAAAGTGCGCGAGGGTGAGCTGGCGCGATCGCGGCTCAATATCGCGCACCGAAGAGAGGAAAGCGGTAACCAAGCGCGCCGCCTTCCGTCGTGCTCAACACTCTAGGGGGAGGGGGAGGTAGGGGCGTTCTACTCCGGGCGGCTGTATCTTGAAAGCCATCTGCGTCGGGGACGCAGTCCCGCCGTGCGCGACGTTTTCGCGCCTTAGTTCACGTTGATGCGAGAGGCAGCACGAAGGTGAAGTCGCTCGCTGCTGCTGCCGCACTTCCTCACTCTAGCGTTTTGACAGCGAGTTTCCGTGGTCATCGAGTGAGATGTGTTCGTATTTGCTTGTGCGCGCATCACACCATGCTTGTTCGTTTAGTTAGTATGCCAATGGTTACAACTTTATACGGCCGATAAAACTACGATCCTTACTTCGTATAGCTATCCCATAATTTGCTATCGCAATCGATGCTTCGCCTTTCGGGTGAAACTGCGACTTTTTTTTTGCAAAAGTTTGCGTTGCTATAAAATAAAGAAATGCTAACTAAACTGTGTGTGTGTGCGCGTGCGTATGTGTGATGTTGCATGTATGTGTGCGTTTGCATGCTTGCTTCTATGTGTGTTTCTGTGTTTGTGAGCACGCTCTCTTATTAAAGAGGAAATAATCGCAGAGAGACCGGCCAGGAATCCATTGTAGTTAAGTGTCTCGCCGCATGAGTGCGGGCCTCTCGCTATTAGCACGTGACCGGAGTTGCCTCCGATGCCGGTCGTTCCACGACCGTGGCTTTTCTGCTGTTACGGTGCCTAGGCGAGATAGAGGAGTCCCCTACTGACTTTTCATAGCTCCGACCAGCCAGTCTGCCCAACCACACGCAATTCGTCTCACGTACTAGGCGCGCCTGTTTAGGTTTGACATATGCCGTCCGTGTCACAAACTGTCGTCTGCTCGTTGCTACCACATAATGGATGCTGCACCGGGTCCAGCGTACGTACAGGAAACAGTCCTACAACTGCACTCTCCCCTTAGTCATCTGTGCTATATCATTACTCCAGCAGAAATCGGAAAGTTGCGAGTGCTTTGGGGCGGTGGCGCTGAAATATGTTCCCACTACGTGATTCTCAGCCAGAAGGCTATACGATTTCGGCAGCTCTGTCTGGCTCACCGTGTCGCGTGTGGAGCATGCGCAGAAAGAAGGCGGAAGCTTTCGCGATGATTTCGGCCATTGTTTTAACAAAGCTCGAGTAAGTATGAGGCCGAAGCCTAGTGGCGTTCCGCGGCAAAGAAAAGGCAAGCGGATAGTTGAAGAAACCTAGCTGGCCTCACAGTGTCTCGGAATAACAACGCGCGAATAATACTGGCAACAACTATCTGATGAACGAAGTTTCGGGAAGAGCTCGGAACTGTCAGGCGGCTTATATTCGCTGTGTCTGGTGCGTCCTTTGTACGAATCGCGCATTGAAGGCGGGGTCTTCGTGGCCTCGACCCCATTCTCCGGCCACGTGACAGGGTATGAAAGGGTGTCGGCACAACCGTTGAATAATGCAGGCGCGGGGCGCCGTTTGCGTTTTTCAACCAACGTGTTCGCTTTCTAACGTACCTTGTTATGCTTCGAAGACGCTCCAGCGGTCTGCCTTTTCCGTCATGCTGCACCATGGGTGCAGCTGTTGTGCGGCCCTCGATGTATAAATGTATATCACTCGCCTGGTAGGTTATCAGGACGCCGGGATAAATATCGATTCAGTGCAGCCCATTTGCATAGCTTTGTCGCGAGAATAAGCTGTATAAGCTTCCGACGTTGTCGCTTTGTTGTTATTGTAATTTGCAGGTACTATGTTTGCATTTTCATACGCTTTTTCGGCGTCCAAGTAGGCTAGCGTGAATGATAGAAGAATGTTTGAAAGTTACCTCGTTTTAGATTACCGTCATAATTATGATTTTACAACTACCACGGTGACCACCCAGAAAGTGGAGCCGGAAATTCCAGTATAGATTTCGCCTCAACGTTTATTTGTTATTTTATTTTTAAATTTTTACTGGTCGCTATCTTCAGGCCGCTCGGTATTATTAACTTGTTTTGGACCTGCAGATTTTGTTTTGTGAGTGGAGTCACCTCATTAAATTTTTTAGTTTAGCGAAACGCGCCTTAATAATTATTGCTGATTTCGGTCAATACAGGGGCGCGCGTACGACGTGATTGTGTTTTTTACATCTAGAAAGCATTCTGAGTTCCCGCTTGGCATTTGTAGCTGTCGCATTTGTAAAGTTCACAGCTTACTAGAAATGCAGATAAAGAAATGAATCTAAATGAAAACGGGGAAATGTGGATACATTTAGAGCATTGAAGAAAACATAGGCAGTCAAAAAACGTCGCAGAGGCACACCTGTTTTCATTCGTCGTTACAATATATATATATAATATGGGGTTATACGTGTGCCGAATGCTAGCACCAGCGAATGGTATTATATAGGTCTTGTACGCGCACCGACATACCAGTGCGAGGAAGCGCACCTGTGTTGTGCAACAGCAATTCAATTTCTGCATAAAACTTGGATAAATAATGTCGACTCACAGGTATCAATCAATCAATCAACCAATCAACCAATCACTCACTCACTCACTCAATCAATCAATCAATCAATCAATCAATCAATCAATCAATCAATCAATCAATCAATCAATCAATCAATCAATCAATCAATCAATCAATCAATCAATAACATTTTGCTTTCCTTTGACGAGGTTGACGAGGTCCCGACCCCTTACAGGTTGGGGAAACAGCAAGATGACGGCCAGTAATACATAAGAATTGCAAAGTGTTCAAGCATAGAGAGTGACGAGCAATACAGAATGAAAGTAACAGAACGGAAAACAGTCGCACAAGCAAGAAATGGCAGTACAATTAGTTAACAACATGAACAGCAGCTGTCAACTAGAACAGGAAGAAAATGGATGGCATATACTATAGTCTTGCAAATAAGTAAGCTGGCAAAAATGTTTGATAATACAGTTTCGGTTGCAGGAACGATCAAAATCTTGTAGGTTTAATATGTTTAGCAGCGAAGGTAGTGTGGTAAGACAAATATTGTTCGTCATAGAAAGTTCTAGGGGTGGATACGAACCATATCTCTTTATGACTGGTCTGGCGAACACTTGTATTGACGTGTAGTCTTGCCAGGGGAATTGCATCATCAATACAAAATTTAACTAAACATTTGCAACGCAACATCAACTTGTAAAAACAAAACACAGAAATAATTTTATATTTAGAAAAAAGAGGTTCTGTGGAGTAAGTATAATGTACATCAGCTATGTAACGCATGTAACGCACGGCTCTTTTCTGCAGCAAATGTAGCTTGTGCAAATTTGCCGCACGAGCTGTGCCCCACACCAGTGTTCAGTACTGCATGGTAGATTCCAGCAGAGCATTATATAGCATTACTTTCACCTTTAAAGCACACCGACCTTTTTTTATAGAACGGTGCATTATATTCAATATATTATTTACTTTACTCTATTTTCATTGATTTATCAATTCGGTATGTGCCCCTGTGACAAAAGAGGTACAGAAACCTGAATGTACATGCACCTGTCATCGCCATTCTTCACTCGACAAGCGTCACACATCGCCTTCCTCATTGTGACGTCACTGCGTAGATGCCTCACGCTGCGCATCTGCCTGATTTTGTATTTTCATTTAGCCATAGCGTATGAGCCGTATAGCACATAAACATAGACATTGCACGGCACTAAAGTTATAACCTTCGTGGTGGATAAACATAAACGCTGCATATAGGCTTCACGCTACTTAGAATGAAAGTTTGCACAGTTGTGTGCATCACTGTCAGTTGTACAGAATTTAATTAGCGGCTTCACTAAAGCTTCACTTCGCATAGATTACACGCAACATATGTATTGAATCCGCATTTTTTGCCCTTATCTTTCCTTTTCTTGTGTAAATTCTTCCTCCCCACCCTATAGTGTAAGGCAGCCAACCGGACACGTGATTCGTTAACCTCCTTGCCTTTTCACTCTTCGTCTCATTCTTGTCTTTTGGCCTGTGCCCTACTATCGGGCTATTGTGCAGGGGCATCGTGCTTCCAATCCCATAAGTGGACACTTGTAACTTTTCGCTGAACAGCTTGCGTGAGACCTCACCGTTGCTTCTACTTGGTAATACAATCAGCAGCCGCAAAGTTGGATAGGGAAATGGAGGGGGGGATAAGCAAGAAAGCTTTGCTTAACAAAAAGTCAGCTATTATTAATTTTAATAACTTTTGGCAAGGCCACAACACGACGTTTCCCTTTTATCCAGCGGAGTCAGCTGTGTGAAAGATGATACAAAAAGAAAAGGAAAAAAAAAAAGTAACCACTTAAAGAAGCCAGTCGCCTGTTCCGCATATCCAGTGAGGCTTGAACGCAGGCAATTTAAATTTTTGCGCATCACCTCATCTTTTTCTTTTTTTTCTTCTTCTTTCTGTGATACTCGCCAACGTCTTCATTTTTCCTTTCGACTTTGACGAACGAAGGCAGGGAGCTCCGCCCTTACACGAAAGTAGGCTATCCGCGCTACGAAAAGAAGGCAACACAATAAACGCAGTCGCCGAGAAGGGTGGGCGAATTTTAAGTTTCGCTCAAGAAAAGCTCTCCTTGCATGGCTGAGCGAAACCGTCGTGATTGCGAGGCCTGTAAACAGCGCCGCCTGTCGGAGCGGTGGCGCGCTTCATTTATTAAACACGACCAAGGAAGGGGGGGTGGGTGGCAGCGCTGAAGCTGCTTTTGTGCGCGAATTTGACGCTAATGTGAAAGCGAAGCTTCACGCTTTTCCGAAAGGAAACGAAAGGCCAAGAAAGAAAGGAGGAAGGGAATAAGAAAAGAACAAGAAAACAAAAGAAAAGGAAAGAAAGAAAGAAAGAAAGAAAGAAAGAAAGAAAGAAAGAAAGAAAGAAAGAAAGAAATAAAGAAAGAAAGAAAGCCTTTCCCTTGCTCCTTGTGCTCCTTCAAGGTGTCTCTCTCTGTACGCCACACCTGATTTTGTTCTTGTCTGTAGACAACTGCCTGAGAGCATTGCCTGCATTTCGTTGTACCCTAATCACGTCAATTTGGGCGTGGCGGAGGGATAAGGATGAGCCTCGTTTAAAAAAGGCACGTAAGAATGATAGCGATCGCACGCTAAGACAAAATCAATCGAGAAGGGGAGTGGGTGGTGCACTCTTTGAGAAGTAATAGGCAGGAGGGAGTGTGATATGCTTCTATATATGAGCGTCTGAGCGTGTGTTTGAATTTGCTCGCTCGCTCGCTCGCTCGCTCGCTCACTCACTCACTCACTCACTCACTCACTCACTCACTCACTCACTCACTCACTCACTCACTCACTCACTCACTCACTCACTCACTCACTCACTCACTCACTCACTCACTCACTCACTCACTCACTCACTCACTCACTCACTCACTCACTCACTCACTCACTCACTCACTCACTCACTCACTCACTCACTCACTCACTCACTCACTCACTCACTCACTCACTCACTCACTCACTCACTCACTCACTCACTCACTCACTCACTCACTCACTCACTCACTCACTCACTCACTCACTCACTCACTCACTCACTCACTCACTCACTCACTCACTCACTCACTCACTCACTCACTCACTCACTCACTCACTCACTCACTCACTCACTCACTCACTCACTCACTCACTCACTCACTCACTCACTCACTCACTCACTCACTCACTCACTCACTCACTCACTCACTCACTCACTTTAGCATTTTCAGGGATATGATCGTATATGTGAACGGTAACGTGTTCGTACGGGTAACGCCTCCTCCTCTCCCTTTGGTTTGCTTCATCCCTTAACCCCGGGATAAAGTAGCAAACCGGGCGCGCGCCTGGTTGACCTCCCTACATTTCTTTTCTCTTTTCCTCTTCCTTCCATTCACAAAACACTTCCGCACAAAATGTATTCGAGCAGTTCTCTTGGAATTTATTCTGAGCTTCGTAATTTTTAACTTCGTTCACCCTTGCTTGCATTAGGGGCTTGTTCTATAGATTGGGCTGCAACCTCTTTGCTAAAGCTTTCGTAACATAAATGCAGTGCGATAGGTAGTCGGTCGGCACCACTATTTTAAAGACCGGTATCGTTCCTCGGCCGATCGATGGACTCTGGCTTCGTACGTCCAATATTCTAGCTTCGGACGTTCATATTCTGGCTTCGGTCGTCTCCGGCTTCGGGTATTTAAGTGGAAAACTTACATGACACAAAACTATGTCAACACAGACATGTTTGAATGACATACCTTGGCTGCCTTCCCCGAATCGAACTTACATGAAGACAGTGAATATTCATGGAATAGCCGCTAGCGGCTGGTTCGCCTGCGTGACCGTTCCGACATCCTTGAGAGACGCCCTCTACTAGTAAGCAAAGTACTTGGGCCTTAGTCATACCCTGATAAACGGGGGCGCCCTGTCAGCACACTTCGTGATTTCTTAATTGACAGGCGTCTCTTGATCTGCTTCTGAGTGACAACGCTGTGTTGTTTGTCTGAGTGCCAGTGCTATATTTCGCTTTCCACTTGTAAGATTATGTGAAAGATTTGATGTCGCGTACATTATATAAGAATCGTGGGGGATTCTCCCTATGTGATGATGTGGTGACTTTCCCAAGTAAATAGACCGTACTTACGGGTGTTTGTGGCAGGGGTGACAAGACTTACGTCTTTTGATTTGTGTTAGTGTGTGTGTGTGTGTGTGTGTGTGTGTGTGTGTGTGTGTGTGTGTGTGTGTGTGTGTGTGTGTGTGTGTGTGTGTGTGTGTGTGTGTGTGTGTGTTTGTTGTTATTCTTGCTCTCTGTTTCTTTTTTCTATTCCTTATTAAGTAACCTATTGGGCCTATTTATATAGCCAGCCATAAAGTGGCCTACGGACCAATTTTTGGTCACTAATATAACACCAGAAATGTGACCCCAGATTCACTGAGGGGCGTGCCACACGCATTTGTCGCATGGTTCTCTGCGATAGACAGCACATTTTTTTAAACAGATTCGAAGCTACTACAGGAGCGATACTAACCTAACCTAACCGAGCACATCCGGCACTCGAATGCACAGGAATGTAGACGCCAATCAACCTCGACATATGTGCTCTAAGAAGAATGAGAGTGTTGGAGATTCAATTTGTAGGAAGAACTGCTTACGCCGTGCTTAATTTACGAGGATTCTCTTACTCCCCTTTGGAGCACGCTTACTTTTATTGTTCGAAAGTAGGATGAACGCGTAAGAGGAAGAGAAGGATGACGCTAGCTATAGACGGATCTATAGCCTTGCAAAAAGGCATGCTAGCAATTGGTCCACCCGAACGTCTCATTTTAACTTGTGTGGGGTAAACATGCCAGAAAGTTGGATGTGTCGTAAGCATCTGATATACCACCAACACTGTCAGGACGAAATGAAAGAGGCGGCCAGACGGAGCAAAGGTAGAATGTCTCTAATCCACTTATGTTACCCCGTACTCACTGGGAAGTGCAATCTTACGATGTCAGGCGATTGGTGGCCGTTAGCAAGTACAGCGAAACGTCACCACTCGCTCGACGAATCGGTCTCCCTAAGAGATTTCAGTAGGAGGAGAAGCACATCCGCCCTGGAAATCCAATTTCGCTGCGTGAAGGCTAGTCCTTCCATGATCGCGCACGAAGACGCTTTACGTATCAATCTCTGAAGAAGAGCCGTTCGCTCTTTGGTAAACTCTAGGCAGACTAACGAGTATATTTTCACACCCCCATGAACGTGACAAAATTAGCACATATAGGTGATGTTGACAGCTCTAGTATCCTGCGTTGCCACGACGGAGTTGGCGCTGAAAGCGTGCTAATACGGTGCTAAAGGGAGGCTTCCGGTCAGCTGATTCGCTTGGTCACGAAGGGCTGATGAAGTGTAGATCACGAAGATTGAGAGTGGCTCATGAGAGCGGTTCGGAATAGTCGCTGAGTGTTTCTTGAGGTATGCTCTCAGCGTTGGCTTCTACGTCAGTGCTTATTTTTTGGGGGCGCAAGACTCTCAGCCGCTTCGTTCCGTGAGGTTCCGTATGACGTCAATGCAGATGAAATCGTCGCCGCGCGCCGCCGAACGCTGTATGTGCGAGTGAAAGGGCGCGAGGGACGCGCTCTTTCACGGAGAGTGAACGCACGGCGAAGAACAAACGCGCGTTCTGCGCCGTGCTTCCTTAAGGGCTGCAGAAGTAGGCGTCTCTTTCCTCCTTTACAATCACCATATATGTAGAGCAAACGCACCTTCTTCCGACGCGCGAGAGGCCGTGGGGGAGGGGGAGGGAAGGGAGGCGACGTTTAGCTGCGGCACCAAGTGCCTATTTATATCAGAGGCTCCGGCAACAGTCACCAACGCCGCAGGCATTTTGAGCGAACGCGGGCAAAACGCCGACGGCGTCGACAACAGTTCTGCGCGTTGCCGGTGCTGCTGCATGTCCAAGTTTATACAGCTGATAAAGCTAATATCATTACTCCGTATAGCTCTCTACAAATTTGCTATCGCAATTGATGCTTCGCCTTTCAGGTGAAACTGCGACAACTTTTTCAGATACGCGGATATTTTTGGCAAATCACTGAATTTCTAAGTGGAGTTCCAAATAGCGTAGTAATCTGCCAAACGTTAGATTAGAGTTATCAGTGGACAAATTGTGATTCATTCTGTTCCCTGAATTGTGCCGAAGGACAGTGAAATTGAAACTCGGCTTCGGAAACTTGCCAGTCAAGTGCGTTTTGTGTTGGTGTTACTCTGGAGTGAGCACACTCAACGGGAGAGTTGAAGTGTTAAACTTGGAACTTTGAGTTTCTTTCGCGATTGCGGTTACCAACACTTTATTTATTCTTGAAGTGCACAGTTTTTCCGCAGCAACGAATTTTCTACGGGGTTACCAGTTCATGACCCGCTGACAGGTCTTGTCACGGGAACAGTGGGTTAGAATATATTCGTTGAAGGTTCTACGTAACGGCAAATTTAGCTGCCTAACATTGAATTGCAAATATGTCCGTATTCTCAGGTTACTCCTGTCGCTATTTCGCACACAGCTGCTTCAACGGGCATCAGAGTTTCCGCGGCGAATTGTGAAAGCTTCAAGAACGCACACACAGGCGACCTTGGTCTCTTTACTTCCGCCGATAGGTCGCAGTGCTGTATTGCCAAGAAAAAAAATAAATAAAAAAGCCTTTCTACGTGCATTTTACCTCCATATTTCTTTTCTTGCGAAATGCCACTTGTAGAAGGCGCTGTCGTAAACTCGAGCTGCATTCCGGTTGCTGGGTGGTGGGTGATAAAATATTCGCGCGCCTATATGAGACGTGCTCTTGGGCAATTCCCGGGCGTCTTCATCGCATGCCGTCTCCTCTGCGCTGAGTTTCCAACATTGATCGCATCGTCATCAACATCGAGGCGCTTCGCCAAGGAGGATGAAGCTGCTGAGTGGGGCCGCCATGGCGTCTCTTTTTCGGTGGCAATGTAAGAAACCAGGGATTGAGTGAGAGAGAAAGAGAGATGAAAAATGCACTTTGCACCGCGGAATGGTGAATCGAGCATCATATATGTTTGTTTGTTTGTTTGTTTATTTTGCCCGGCAGATCGGACAGCAATCTTGTGTAAAGCCGGAATGGGCGTTATGCGTGAGGTTTCTGCTCCTAAGCCGAGAAGCTGTTTATTTGTTTGAGTAGTAGCCGACTTTTCCGTTCATGGACTTGCGAACAATTCAGAGCGATCTCCACATGTTGCCGTCACATTAGGCCCGATGCTGAATGCCAGCTGCGTTAAAGAAACATGGGCGAGCTGCAGCACTTTGAAAGCCCGGAAAGCTATCGTTGTCAATTTACAAGTGCCCTGCTGCACATTATTGCTGCCTCGTGATAATCATGATATTCATGATAGTCACGTCACGTACGGGTGAGGTTTCTACCGTTGCTCTGCGTAATAATGCTGCTACAACACTGCGTTGGCCTTGAGGTTTGTGGCTCTGGGTGGAAACGTCGTAGACCGCTTTTGGGCAAGAGAAGCCTGATGAAACATGGTTAAATCGGCGCGTGTAAGGACGGGACGAGGAAAAAATACACGGAGGACAATCGGCGATTGTCCTCAGTGCATTATTTCTTTGCCCCGTCTTTACACGTGCCGATTTAACATGTTTCATGAAGTCAGCAAGCAACTAGCACATTATTACATGAGAAGTTGTCTCTTTATTACATGAGAAGCTGTTTGGGAGGGGCCTCCTGAATAGCTATTCAGTGCTCTTTCTCGCACAGTCTTGCGTACAATGCAAACATAAGCACGGGAATTGCTGTCACAATAGGCTCAACCCGATACGGTGACGGCCGCCGACCTAAATATTGACGCTCGTGCTTAAAGCGCCGCACTTCCTGAGCGAGGACCATCCGCATCCGGGCCGTAGAACTTCTCAGGCTGAATGGGGGAGGAGTCAACGAAAGAGATCTTCCCGATGGGGGCACTTCCTGGCAGGCATAGGGAGCCAGTCTCTTTCATAATGCTTTCGCTGCTGTCGCGATGCCCCTAGGTCTGCTGCTTATGCCGATGCTATTGGTGCTAGTAAGCATTGTGTCACGTGTTTTCGTCATCGCTTTCGACTTGACATGGACGCCCTTTGGTGGACGATCGATGCGACCTCTCTTCCACATCTGTGTTTGTAGCTGCCCCACTTTCTTTTGTTTGTTCTTATCTACGTTCCCTCGCCGGCTCTCAGCTGATCCAGTGGCACTGTGCACCTACACCCCCTCGGCCAGTTTATCCCACTCCTCCTTTGTTATCTTGCAGGCCTAAGAGTAACTGGAGGGGGGGGGGGAGGGGGTTATACTAGATACTTAAGAACTCGGCAGTGTCGTCGAATCCGACATCTTGCCAGTTCTGATTGGCTCACAGGGCCGCTACGGCCTGTCTGATTGGCTCAAGATGCCAAAATGGCGAAATTGGGCAGTGGCCATAATCGCAGCTTTGGTGAATCGCACCTTTAGTACTGCGCTTAATTGCACCAGCGAGACCCTCAACTGAGGGCCTCTATGCGCTGACTCTAAGTTAGAATTTCAAAATTGGGCACTCGCCGTGGTCACCCAGTGGCTATGGCGGTGGGGTTCTGAGCTCGCGGTCGCTGGTTCGATCGTGGCAGTGGTGGTTGCATTTTGTATGGGGCGGAATTCGAGAACGTTCGCGTACTTATATCTAGGTGCATGTTAAGGAACCCTAAGGTGGTCAAAAATTAATTTGGAGTCCCTAACTACGGCGTGGCACATGATCGGGTCGTGGTTTTCGCACGTAAGACCCCAGAATGTTTAAACATTGATCAAGGGGGGGGGGGGGGCGATGATTATCGAAGCTGAGTGGTAGCTTCCAGAATTAACCCAACCTTCCAAGTCACTACCTTTGATGAGACCTTTGAACCGGCCCAGTTACTCTGAAAGAAGGGAGGGGCGGGAGGTTGAGGGGCACAGTGATGAGCCAAAGAAGCTTCGATTCAATGAAGTGTGCATCTCTCTCTTGCTGAGAAAAAATTTGAGCGTTGCCGAAAGTTATACTCTGATTTATAATAATGCACTGGTGGGTTGGAAGTTCTCGGGAGTGCCCTAGCGCTCGAGACTGTGACCGATAATGTGACGAGAGTCAAAACAAAACGATCACTTGCTTAAGGAGAAGAAGAACTCCTCTTCGCAAAGAAGAAGAGCGCTCCTCTACATTGTGAACAAGGGACCCGTAGCGGGCCCCGAACACCATTTATATGTTTGTTTCGTTCAACCTTAGACGAGCGCTCGCTTTATTTCTGCTATGAACCATCCTCATCTGACGCGTTTCGGTCGAAGGTGATCGAGAATGAGTTGGCGATGCTGCGACGCGAAGACACGCGCGGCGCAAGGTCGTGTGCGTTTGCACGACCGCGTTTTTGATTGGCTGCCGCCAGCTGTAGTTTTCGCTTCAGCGCCGCAGTATTATGAAACTGAGCACAGGCGATTTCAGTGTCAGCACATGTGGTCCGTAGTCTTGGGGTGTAACGATAGAGTTTCCTCTGTTCTGTGTGCAGTGAGGTGAAGTTAGCGCGCCTGGAAAATGCTGAACGTGTCTCCGCATACAAATCCTACAAATCAATGCATACAAATCAGGACTGATAGCATGCGTTAAACATGCCGCACCCGTATTAACAGTCTGCGATGGTGGCACTACAACCTCTATGTATATACAGGGTGTCCCAGCTATCATGCAGCACGATTTAAAAAAAGAGGAACGGCCTTACGCGAAGTAAACCTAGTGCGTATTGTTTCCAGTACAGTGGAGTAGCCGCCAGTAATATTTTTGTTACTGAAACTTAATTAGGTAATTGTAATTAATTATCTAACTCGAGAAGTACTGTCCTAATTATCAAAGTGTCAATGAGAAGATTGTAGAGCAACATGAAAAAAAAATGGTCGCAGTTTCACCCAAAAGGCGAAGTATCAATTGCGATAGCATATTAGTTGAAAGCTATACGGAGTAAGGATAGCAGTTTTATCAGCTGTATAAACTTGGACATGCAGCAGCACCACCAACGCGCAGAACTGTTGTCGACGCCGTCGGCGTTTTGCCAGCGTTCGCACTGAACGCGCGCGGCGTTTTTATATAAATACGCATTTGGTGCCGCAGCTAAACGTCGCCTCCCCTCTCTCTCTCCCTCCCGTCCCCCCACAGCCTTTTCGCGTTTGCTCTCTATATATGGAAAGGAGGAAAGAGACTCTTAATTCTGCAGCCCTTCAGGGAGCACGCGCTGAGCCGTGCTCCCTCAAGGGCTGCAGAAGATAGCGCCAACCTTTCCCTTTCCCTCAAGAACCACTTATCATCATCATCATCATCATCATCATCATCATCAGAGAGCACGCGCTGTGCCGTGCTCCCTCAAGGGCTGCAGAAGATAGCGCCAAGCTTTCCCTTTCCCTCAAGAACCACTTATCATCATCACGGCGCAGAACGCGCGTTTGCTCTTCGACGTGCGTTCGCTCCCTGTGAAAGCGTGCTTCCCTCGCGCCCTTTCACTCGCACATACAGCGTCCGGAGCGCAGCGACGATTTTATCGCCGTTGACGTCATACGGAACCTCACGGCGACGGCGACGGCGACGACGACGGCGATGCCGACGGCAGAAATCCGCTTTGGTGTGTCCATATAATTGCTATCGCAATAAAACTCCCGATACAGCTTTCTGTTGCTCAATACGTGCTACATAAATGTGTTTTTCCGAGTGCGAAAGATGCCCGCGAATACAGGCAAAGTGCCTCGAGCGGCCTGTCACGCGGCAATTATGCGTGTATTCGTGGGCTTCTTTCACACTCGGAAAAACACATTTATGTAGCACGTATTGAGCAACAGAAAGCTGTATCGGGAGTTTTTCATGTTGCTCTACAATGTTCTCATTGACACTTTGATCATTAGGACAATACTTCTCGAGTTAGATAATTAATTACAATTAATTAATGAAATTCAGTAACGAAAAAAATACTGGCGGCTACTCCACTGCATGGAAACAATACGCACTAGGTTTGCTTCGCGTAGCGCCGTTCCTCTTCTTTTAAATCGTGCTGCGTGATAGCTGGGACACCCTGTATATATATCTAAGTCCTACTTTTCACAGAAAGCTCGATGACTGTCGATTCTCTGCTGGGCTGAAAGTTTAGTCTGTTCTGTAGGTTGTCCCAGCTAACGTCAGCCAAGCTGCTAACCGAAAAAAGAAGTAAAATAAAAAAAAGATAGTCAAAAGACCTAAGTCGTCAGTGGTCTGACAACCGAACAGCATAGGACTTATAATTTTAACTTGGACCGTTTTTTTAAAATACATTTCGTGGTGCATCGCTTGGCTAGGAGGAGGAGGAAACAACTTTATAAAAAAATTTTTTTCACGGCGTTGTAGGTGGCCGCTTGTCTGCGGCGACCTCTTCCGCCCAGGCAACGATTCCTTTTTGTAGCTTTTCTTCAGGAGACCGTATTAGGGTCTCCCATGTCGTTTCAGAGGGAGCTGGCAGAAGCTCTCTGGGTGGGGGAAGACCCTCGCATTCCCAGAGGATGTGTCTTTGGTTTGCGAAGGCATTTTTGTCGCAGTTTTGGCATATTGGGTCAACCTCCCCATCTGTGAAGATCGCTAAGCGATGAGGAGTGATAAGGCTGTTAGTTTGAATTCGGCGGAGGACAGTGGCCTGCGCTCTTGTAAGGTTGCTGTGTGGTATTGGGTATATTCTCCTGTTCTCTTTGTATAGGTTGGTGAGTTCGTTGTAGGAAGTCACTACCTCTCCCATCGGGGGGTCCGGTTCCAAGGAGAGCGCGACCCGGTTTGTTAACCCTCGGGCCACTCTATGCGCTTCCTCGTTACCGGGATTTCCCGAGTGAGCGGGGACCCAGACAAGATTGATTTTTGTTCTGTCGTCCTGATTAAAGTTTTTCAAGATCTTGGCTGTATTTAGTCCCACACTGCCCCTCATAAAGCTGAGAATAGCGCTCTTAGAGTCGCTCAGGACAGTATGGGTAGTTGGGTTCATGATGGCCAGCGCTATGGCCACTTCTTCGGCCTCTTTGATTGATGCGGCTCTAGTTGAGGCCACATTTACAATTCTAGATTTTCCGTCCACGGCACTCAGGGTGTATGTGTTGTATCCCTGGTTGGCGGCATCGACAAAGACCGCGGTTTGGTCTTGCGTGTGCTTTTCGCGTAGTTTGTCTGCCCTGGCTTTTCTCCTGCCATCGTGCCTGCCTGCCAGGGTGTTTTTGGGTAATGGCTTGATTATTAGGTAATGTCTGATTGCGGGAGGTAGTGGTGCTCTGCCTCCCGTGGTGTATATGGGTTTAATGTTCAGTCTACTCAGGATGTGTAGTCCCGTCAGCGTGTCTGATAGGCGTATTATTTGTGCTGTTTTGTGTGCTTCGATCAGCTCCTCTAGGGTGTTGTGCATTCCAAGTTGGAGGAGCTTCTCGGTGTTGGTATAACCAGGCAAACCTAGTGCCCATTTGTACGCTTGTCTAATTATAACTTCTATTTTAGCTTTGTCTGATTTCCTGAGATGATAATAGGGGAAGGAGTAGACTATGCGGCTGATTAGGAATGCCTGAATCAACCTACACAAGTCCATCTCCTTCATTCCTCTGTGTCGCTTGGCTAACGTTAGCTGGGGCACTAGGAAGATGGTTAGGAAATGTAGTAGCGTACACACGTGAGCAAAAGTATACGGACCACAGGGTCGCCGAAAAAAACTGAATTTCTCCGTAATTAACACACATAAACTGAAATTGATGAGTACACTGGAAAGTTCGCAATGCCAAGTTTGGACTGCAGTCCTCAATTTCAAGTTTAATTCGCAAGCAGTTGAAACAATCGGCTTTTTCGTGCAATCCCTGGTTCGTATACTTTTGCTCACGGGTGTACGTATTTTTCGTTGTCCTCCACTGTTTCTTTTTTTTTTTTTTGAAATGCATGCCCCGCCTTTTTTCTGCATCTATGCGCCAAGTATTGCGCTGTATGACACTGGGGGTTGCAGACCGTGTCAGCGTACTTCTTTATTCGTTAGCATCGACTGCGCGTAATGGGTCGTTTGTCCCCGACCCCGACCTCTCCAGCGGATGACGTAAGCACGTACCCGACCGTTTCGGTATCCGACCACGCCTACTTCGCCTAGGCGCCTCTTCTCTCTTCGAACGCGGAATAGAAATACAGGACTGCCACTAGCCTGTTGTCCCTGACAAGCACAAGATATAAAAAGAAACTGATAACAATTCGAAGACACGCTCCCGGCTTTCGAGCGAGTAGGGGACGCAGTAGGACGCGTAATGAAGGCCTGATGGGCAATCAGTTGGTGTACACCGTAGTTCTTTCAGCTCCGTCCCATCCCCTCTTCCCGTAGATGACTCCCGTTCCCGAAATTCTCCCTCGTTTCCCAATCGACTTCCGTCCGGCCTCGTCCCTGGTCTCCGCTGTGTCCTCGAAGCGCATCAGAGAACGCTGCTGAAGAGTTCGGACAACGGTTCATTTGTTTCGGGCTCGAATTGCGGTTGGAACTCTGGTCTCCCTGCTTTCCCTGAGTCGGCTCGGCTGTCGCGAAGTCGCAGTGGGATTGGCGCAGCTCAACTAAATGAAGAAGGGGTGGGGGCGTCTCTGAGCGGTTTGCCGATGCCTTTGCACCCGTTGTTGTGATGTCGAACGATCCTTTTCTTTATTTATTTGTATTTTTTTCACACTCCCCTGTGTCAGTTCCTAACAGCGCAGAGCGACAGTCATTCAGAAAAAAGGGGCGCCTCTTCGGTTTCTTCCTGGAAATTACATAAATCGGTTTGCCTTGCCATTAGGAAAAATAAAGCAGACACATAAAGGTTTCACTGGCCATCCAAGCACTCGTAGGCATTCCGAAATGGTCGCTTTTCGTATTGTGATGGGAATAGGTTGCATGGCTTGCGAGGAGTAACAGTTCTTGAGCAAGGTTCTTGGTGACCAGGTGGAGGCATTGCACTCGTTCGCCCACGTCACTCAGTTGAGGGGGGAGGGAGGGGGATAAATGTGCTGCCAGCATAAGGCACAAATAGGCAGAAGGAAAGGGATGAAAGTGAGTGCGACAATGGCCAGTGAATTTCAGTAGCTTTCTTAAATGCTAAGACTACGAGGACACGTGATTACGCCTGACCGGAATGACATCGACGGAGCGAACGAAAACACGAGATAACAAGACGTCTGCATTCGACTTTAGTGAAACAGTCTTTTAGTGAAACAGTTGCTTAGTGCAACAAAATAAATGCGGCAATGCCCAGTAGGTCATTTGCGTATTCTTATACATAAGCTCTTTGCTCAAGATATGTAACATTTGAAATAGGCTGAAGTAGGTTTGAATCTCAAGACTATTTATTCCATGCAAGTAGTTTTGTGGTTCTCTTGAGATTCTTGGGAAACGTGGAATTTCTCCATTCATTCAAGACACCGTTCATGTTTAGGCAGTGACGACACTGTTGCCGCACACCGGATTATTTTATCCGAGGGGCCGTCCAGAGGGCCCGCGACGTCGCCGAGAGTGACCAACTCCCGGTCCCGTCGTGGGCGGAGACACCAAATTGATTGGGGAGCGTCGGCTCCCCCCCAATAATTTTCCTCGGGACAATTCATTAAAGTTCTTGTCAATTGTCAAGGGGCTATCACTCACACGATCTGAAGTGAGCACAAAGTTCAGGCTTGAAGTGCTTCATTGAAAGTAATGCCGGCTGTAGGAACATTTTATAATCTGAGGTCATTTCTCCGCCTTTAAAAATGCGTGTCCCTATCGTGGTTGGTAGAGAGCCAACTCCAGCAGTACACTCGTTCACATAAGCTTTCCAAGGCGCTGGAAAAGTTGTCAGCGACGTTGCATGTGCGCGCAGCTCATAGAAAGCCGATGAGACGGCTTAGTGTCGGGTTTGGCGTGAGCCGAGTTTGCCACGTACTTTTAGCAAAGGCGCCGCGTGGTATATAAATGAAACAAAAGACTGTATTCGTACCGATGCGAACACTCAGAGGCTGGAGGAGAAGGTTTAAACACTGATATGTATTGACAGTTAAGATTTTCTGGGATGATACCCTAACCCCGCGAGAGGTACATACGTGGTGCGTTCCAGACTCAGGGTATTGCTGAAATCTCCAAGCGCAAGGATTCAGCGAAAGGCATCAATCGACGCCACTAAATACTATTCGAGCCACAACCGCCCGCTTAGCGTCGGAGAAACAACCTTCGCTCGGTAGCGGTGACGGGGACAGCGGCAACGACTTAAGCGATAAGCCGACCCCTTTCTCAACGAATGGCGGTAGCTTTGGAAACGCCCATTAGAGACCACGGAGAGTGAAGGTTAAATTGCAGCCGGAAGAAGGGGTATATCTCTCGCCTTGTCTGTCACCTCATTCCTCAGTTCTCTCTCTCTTCTCTTTTCTCGTACAAACACTACTTGATGTGTCCTGCAGTGAAACAGTATGAAAGCACCAAGGCACGAATACCTCGAAGAAAAAGAAGAAAAAAAAAGGTATTCTGTCTCTAGTGGACTGGAAGCCTCGGGAAATCACTCGGAACGGTGCCTCCCTTTTATCTTTTGCTCGCGTTAAAGCGAGCGCTGTGCGCTTGCAGAATAAGACTGGCGTGGGTATAAGGTGAAAAAGAAGAGCGCAACAGGAGACCATTTTCTTTTCCACGGAGATAAGACCGCGGCGCGCGGACCTCGGTACGATGGTGTCCTTCCTCACAGACAGTTTGCGCACAGCGGGGGAGGCTGGGGGTCGCAGTGGGCCTGGTGCTTTCGGTAAGTCGATTTCGCCTCCCTCAGCTTCTACTCCTTGCTTTCTCTGATTGCTTGCTTACGTACCAGCCTTGATTCGCTTTCCGTGTTCCGGCCCCGCTCTTGGATTTGTTTGGTCCTGTGCACGGGAGGGGGGGGCAACGAAAGAAATATTGCTGTGCCGGACGTCGTTAGACGCCAGAGGTGAAGGCAGAAGCTGTGCTACAAGGGAACAATCGCTTTTCACGCCGCGCAAAACCCTGGTCTCATAGGGACACCTTATTCCTTCGCGGGACGCACACACGCGCGCACACGTACACACCAGAAAAACAGATTTAATTTCTGTCGTCCTCATCGTCATCGCTTATTAGTGGCACGAGCACCGATTGACACTCTTTGTTTCTTGCGCAGCAACTTCGGGTCGGGGACCGACTTCCGGTTTGTCGCAGAGGTGGGACGAAATGCGAAATAAATCATGGAAAAATAAGAACAGGTAGATATCGATGGTTCTACTTATGGCTGATGATAGATGTGACATCAGAGCACAGGTTTGGTATAGTAAAGAGCTAATTAAGTGTCAGGCATAATTAGAAACAATTAAGGAAAGTGTAATTGCCGTATACCAAAGCACACAATCGTACACTTTAGATACCCACCGCATCAGTAATGGTTTGGCTCCATGTGAGTGACGGTTTCCCGCCAATTCCGTTCGCTCGCTCCTCCGAGTTCAGTTTCCCGCCCGTTCCGTTGGCCATGGAAGCAGACGACGAGGACGCCGGGCCTAGTGTAGTGTAGTGCAGTGTAGTGCAGTGTAGTTTACATAGTTTGCATCAAGAGCTCCCCAACACTATCTGTGTCTGTGTCGTACTTCACTTTAATAACACAGGGTTAACGCAAGGAAACCACAAAGTTAGCTCAAACAATACACCAGGATACACCAACGCTTAGGTACGAGTGCCACTAGCAGACACCTAAGTCATAGATTAGGGTCGTTTCTCATCATTATTATTATTATTATTATTATTATTATTATTATTATTATTATTATTATTATTATTATTATTATTATTATTATTATTATTATTATTCCTAATATTAGTATCACTATCATCATCATTATCACTAAGCGCGGCCTGCGAACCCTAGGCACAGCAAGTCGAACCTCGAGGGAGTTCAGAAATGCAGGTGTATTAAGCTGTACACGTCCCTCTGCCGACCTCTGCTGGAATATGCCGCTGTCGTTCGGAAGAGTACTTGCCAGTCTATCAAAGATCGAGTAGACATAGCTCAGAGGAAATTTCTCTCTGTGCGTCGACATCGGTGCTCCAGGCAGGCCGGTCGTGAACAACAGCCTCGCTCTCATTCCTCGCTCGGTCTAGAAGACCGGTACTGCAGACGCACGAAAGCTGACTTACGTCTTAATTGAAGCTTGTAAATGGTGCCATTGATTGTATAGAGATATTGGATAACGTTAGTATAAAATACAATAGATAACGTCAGTATAGTATAGAGTTGAGTTGAGTAAAGAGTATAGAGTTGAGCTTGTAAAGTACGTCGTTGAGCGTCAAAGGATGCGCAATGACACAGAAGGTGCTCCAGAGTCTCATCGCACCCGCACAAATTGCACGCCGCACTGTTCGCCATTCCTATTAGGAATGAAGAGGAATTTGTAAATGCGACGCCCAACCCCATGCGAAGAAATTGCTTCGGGGAAGGCACTAGCTCTCAGTTCGGCGTTCGAATGACAAGTATTGTTCGAAAATTTTATGAAGGTCACGAAAGATGCCAAAAAAAAAAAAGAAATGTTCCAAAGGAAGAAGAAAAAGAAAGGAAAGCCTGCACAAAACCAAAAGAAGAAAAAAGAGGAACGATATTAATACAAGAATATTCAACGCTGCTGAAATGAACGGCGACAAAATTTCGGTGCTGATAAGCTTGCGAGTGTGGACGCGACATTTGTGCAACAGTTTGCTCTCTAAAGCAGCGTCGCGAGGGCAAGAGCGTGTTCTTGTTTTCTTGCTTTTTGTTTTTCTTGTTCATTTCTCAATGAAATATAACTTCGGAAGGATTTTCGAGCAGGAAGGCATCACTCGTTTCAATGCACATATCAGCAGACTGGCGTTGCAGTTGGGATTAAGATTTAGGAGCGCTATCAACACAGAGATAAAAATTTCATCGGTACAACTTCATTAATTATATAACGGGAGTTTTCACCTATGTTAATCTTAATTTGCGTACTGCACGTACTTATCCGCTTAACGCAGCTGAAAAGGCGTATTTATTTATTTATTTATTTATTTATTTATTTATTTATTTATTTATTGGAAGCGTTCTTAATAAAAATAAGTTGCTGTATGAATAAAATAAGCTTGGCGTAAGGAGAAATAAATAATAAAAGCACTTAAGACTAATAGTGGCGGGTGAATATACATTCAGAAAACGAGACGGCTGCGTGCATTGCAAGAGATTGGGATGGTGCAGCCATTCACGGATATATATCTATATATCTGCCACGTGTATGGGCTGTAGCAACGCCTTCTCGATATTGGCTTTTAGGTATATCCAAAGCACGTTCACCGATATACGCCCGCGAAGTCTTCGCTCGACTGTTGTAGAAATTTATGGCTCTATATGGTTCGCGTCTGGGGCACCCGCATCAGCATCGGACGTCACTTTTTGGATACTTTAGTTTCACTGGCTTTTTGGAGACGCCGTCGAAGCGCACACTCAACGCAACCACGCGCAGCGTGCATGAATTATAAAAAGCCAAGCGTATAAAACGGGACTTGCGCTACTTGCAAATAAATGGCGTTATCCGTAGAAGCTCTTCTGCCCCCACTGTTTATTGCACCGGAGTTTCAGCGTATGAATTGAAAAGTTTTCTATAAAAGAGTGTTTTTTTTTCGACCGCGAAACCGTGGCTCTAGCGCCACGAGAGTTTCCACATACTGAAAAAAAAATTACGGTGTCAAAGGAACGTTCCCAATATTTTTACAAAAGAAAAAAAAATTCGGAGAAAGCGGAGTGAGCAGGCGCTATGAATGTAATATGTCAACTCCGTTCCTCTGAATGGAGGAAAACGCAGTCCTTCTGGCGACACCAATGAATATTTCGTGTGTTGACCTCGCGGCAGAAGAAATAAAAGTGCGAATGGCGGGATAGCGAGGCATTTGTGAGTTTCGCAGAGAAAGTCTCAGCCGACGCCCAGTGCGCTCTATGCGAGCTAACCTGCTGGCGAACGTTCCGTGAGTTGTCAGCCCCAGTCCATGGTGAAACGCAGATGCGGCATTCATCACCTAAAACACTTGCTTAGGCGATGAATGTGCTGATATGATTGTGAGAGCTGCACTTTTTACTCTTTATTGCAATTTTTTACAGCGAAGCTGTTAAGGGCTAAGGACACACACACACACACACACACACACACACACACACACACACACACACACACACACACACACACACACACACACACACACCACACACACACACACACACACACCACACACACACACCACACACACACACACACACACACACACACACACACACACACACACACACACACACACACACACGCACGCACGCACCACGCACGCACGCACGCACGACACGCACGCACGCACGCACGCACGCACGCACGCACGCACGCACGCACGCACGCACGTATATATATATATATATATATATATATATATATATATAGAGAGAGAGAGAGAGAGAGAGAGAGAGAGAGAGAGGGGGGGGGAGAGCGAGGCTTAAGAGCACAGGAATAAGTGGCGAAGGTCATTGAATGAAGGACTCATGTTAAAAGCATTTTATGCAAAAAAAGAATGCCTGAACTAAAAGAAAATTGGGTGAGCGCAGTTTTTTTACGACTATTTGCACGTCTTTCCCTCCCTTCTTTCTTTCTTTTCTTTCTTTCTTTCTGTTTGTCTGTTCAGCACCAACATTGCGTGCTTAGCGCTGTGTTCGTAAATGTGTTCTCACTGGAGTGGCCCAGCCATTTCATCAATATCCCGATCGTCATGCATTGGCGGTCGGCGTGCCTTTAGCGTCACCCTCACGACAGCAGCAGCAACAGTAAAGGTAGTGGATTGGGGGGGGGGGGGGGGGGGGTGAGGCAGTTTCGTGCTGTTTGTTCATTTGTGACAAAAAATGCGCGGCTGTAAAGGGCAACGAAAAGCTTTGTCACTGCCACTCTTGTTTTTACTGCTGTGCAGTTGGTGAAAGAAAACATAGACACAACGACGCAGACTGCCGCAGGGAAAGGGTAGGTTGCGTAAGAAAGCACGTTCAAAGTGCCCTTTTCATCCGAGCCTTGCTTCCATGAGAAATGCAGCTTCGTTAGAAAAAGTAAGTCGCGTCGTTTTGCAATCGCCCGGCACTTATTTTCTGCCGCTGCTTCAAAATAAATTGAGCTTGAAACGGTCGGTTGTTTAGACAAGCCTCGAGATATTGGCACGCACACAGGAAAGTCCCAGTGAAAAAAAAAAAAAAAAAAAAAAAAAGAAGCAAGACGCCGGAGTTGAGACAAATCGCCTCTGTCTACGTTCACGTGGTTCCACGACACGCTTGCGGCTCTGCCTGAACTGGTCATTTGTCTCTCAACCTGAAAGCCTACACAGTGTGGGTGGCAGCGGGGAGAGAATAAAATACGAGGCACGCAACTTTCTTGGCTTGCGGGACGGTTCATGTCGTGGGGCAGCTCGAAATTAGTCTCACGTCCGCGTTAACTCTTGCCTGTCGCACAGTCTATTCCTTATACCTCGGTAAGGATGACGCAATGCTTTCCACTTTCGAAGGAAGATTCAACGCATCTCGCGTCGCGACTAAGGCTGCAAAGCAGCATTTCGAGGCCGGGAGATGTTTCCCGCCTGTTTTTTTGTTTTGTTTTGTGTTTACCCCCCTCGACAACAGCACGACGTTCAACACCAGCAAAGCCATTTGTAACAATACCACGAGAACCTTTTGGACGAAGACGAAATGGCGGAAAAAAAAAGCGGATGATGTTTTCTTTCACAAAACTCGTTTTTTGTTTGATGATGGGTTGCTGCGAAGGCAAGGGATGGGGGGTCAGTGTGCATAGGCAGGTACGCGTAGAGAATGTGCTGGATTGCAAAATTCATTATATAAATCCTGTTTTCTTCAATTTGACTTATGGGTATACGTTCAGCGCAATGACTCTTGAATGTGGATACATATATGCTTGGGCATTTCAAAAATAATATGGTGTGCGGTAAGGACATTCAACTTTTCGCAACAAGCTGTCCTTCAGTCGTTAGATAAAATCAATGTCATGTCGGGCCGCTCCTTTGCTGCTGAAGTGTCACATAGCACTTCATTCAATACCCCTCGTAAAGGAGAATTTGGGAAATAGAAAAAAGACTTTGGGACATGACTAAGAACGAGTACAATTGCAAACCCGACGTTGTACGATGTAGAGGCAGGGAAATGGCGTAGGTGTGTTTTTCATCTCGAACTTCGACCTTAGTGATTCTATATACCGCGCTGCGCCGCGTGGCGTCGGAGGGGTAGAACCGAAATGACCTGTAGCTACTTTCCGTGTATTTCATACTCGAAAACATTAATAAAAACTGCAATGAAAGACTATGATACCCTCAAAGTGAACCTGCAAGACCAACGACCACGACACAAGAAATATTCCTTCTAAGGGCTCATGGGGAAAAAAAAAAGTGTTATTGTACAAGCTCCACTTCCTCTCTCCTTTACACGTTCCCTCACCAAGTGCGAGGTAGAAGTAAAAGGTATTTCCGCTCAAGAAAGAAGGGTGCTGCGTTTTCAAAACAATATGTCATGCCCGCTCGGAGAAGATGGCAAGTTACGATCAGAAAAATGGACGCCCTCCCAAACGCAGTTACCACTCCCCTGACTCTTCCTGTATCCATTCATATACGCCAACGGCACGAAATGACGTCGGGAGAAACTGCCGGTTCTAGAAGGAAAAATCGCCTTGTACTGATAAATGAAAAACAGAAAAAAAAGAAAAAAAAAGAATATTGAAACCTAGCAAGCTCTCTTGCAACGCGGTTGCAGCCACATCTGTACTCGGTTTCGACGCTCCCTGAGTAAGACACACGTGAATTGTGAGAATCCACTTCTAAAATCTACCGCGATAAATTCTGCCTCGGATACCAAGAACAGTTTCTTATTGCGTATTTCCTTGTTGACGCTTGATGATCGTACCCGACAGAAGACCGGAATTTTCCAGAAGATATAGGCGTTGGAAAACTGCGAAAGAACTGTGTGAACTAAAGGCAAACATGAAGGAGGAGCCAACAGTTCAAGAGACTGACAGAATGCGAATTGAAGCATCTTGTAGCCGGAAAAGAACGGGCAGCTTCGAGTCTTCGAGCGAGCAGATATAACGCATGACGTGTGTCACCGACGCTCAAGTTTATACGAGAAGCGTTGCAAACACTCTCCAAGAGTGTAGGAAATCCGTCGCGCGATCGTACAGTCGGCCTTTCATCCTTTTCTCCCCTTGTCTTTCCAAGCGCCTTCAAGCGGAGACAGGAACGGCAGCAAATAGTAGCGGCTATAGCAGAAAGGAAGAAAGACCAGCGTCCAGGCGGACCCAGCAAAGGGTGGCGTCTGGTGTATGAAAAATACACGAGTGGCCCAAAGTGTATAAGCGCGTTCTGGCGGGAGCGTTGCATTGCCGTGACTCGCTGTTCTTCTGCCCGCCATACCTCTAAAGGCGGGCCGCTTCGAAGCGGCCAGCTCCTCCCCTTCTACCATTTCTCGGCCTCCTATGTGTGCCTAGCTGTCTCGGCAAGCTGGCCACCGGTGAAATGTCGATCCGGGTTACCGGCTCTCAAGGAGGCTTTCTCCGTGCGGCAGCTGCTGCGGCTAACGCGCCAGGCGCCTTGAAAGAAAACGCGAGCTTGCGCTGTACACTCGGCTAGCACTTATACTCCTTTCTTTTTTTTTCTTTTCTTTTTTGTCTATAAGTTAAGGAACGGGAGAACATGGTATATGGAGATGCTTGTAATGCTCGCTGGATGCAGTGAGTGCAGGCCTCTTTACCAAAATACACTGGACGGTTGTTGTTGTTGTTGTTGTTGTTGTTGTTGTGGTCGTTGTTGTTGGGGTGAGGCTTTGCCTCCCTATATGTCTGGATTTCTTTTTTGTCCTTTTAGTTCTTCAGGCGCACTCAGTAAAAGTGAATATTGACCGTATAGTAGTGACACGCTGCACGAAAGAGCTCGATGTTGCTCTTTTTATTTTTTTTAATTTTTATTTTTTTATAGGTGAGAAAACATGGGAAAAATAGGCTACAGTAGAACTGTCTATCCCAAAACCCAGAATTTATTACTCATGCTCCAATACAAAGGGAAAATGCAAGAAGAAAATTTCTGCAAACATACTAACACAAACACACGAATGCTGTCTCTGCGGGCACAAGCACCGAAAACGCCGTCCAGAACCTGTAAGACGGTCACCGATTGCAGAGAGCGTGACCGCCCGTGTGAAAGGTTCAGTCACTGCAGCGAAAGTGACTGGAAATAGAAAGAAAGTTACCGTCCTAGTGCTATTGTATGGTTATCTCGTTTCGCAGTGTTCGTCTCGCCATTTGTTGGAATTTATATATATATATATATATATATATATATATATATATATACATATATATATATATATATATATATATATATATATATATATATATTGTCACGTAGTAGTGACGATGAAGCAAACAGTCGTAAAACTTGGAATGACGAAACTGATTCTTTATTGGGCGAACCTGTGCCCACAAAAGCAAGTTACACTTGAAGCACAACGATAGCGGCGAACACAGTCGGCGATCGTCGAAATCTGATCAGCGGCGAAACGCGTCGGCTTTTATACCTGAGTCATCGAAGGTTCCAGATTAATCCCTGATGCCCGCGTGTCTTCCAGAAAGTTCTAGACAATTCGCGTCGCTCATACAATCAGATTACATGGGCGTCGGTGACCACAGACGACGGATAGAAGCATTGATAACGTCCGAGAAGCTTCCAATGCAAGCGCGTCCTGCGCCGAGCGATAACGTTTAACATTTGTCAGCCAATGTTGAAAGCGGCCACCGGTGTAAGATAAACATGTGTACGTGTCAATACCCTCCCCTTAAAAAGCATCGTCCCGATGCTACAAACAAACACGAAAGCGAAAACAAAACCATGCGTAATAAACAAAATAACAAAAAAAAACAATAATAAAGTAACAAAGTACCTAAGTTTGTCAGCGGGCGTAGAAAGGCTTAAGACGCACCACGTGGATGACTTCAGGTCGTGCCCGGCGCCGCTGTGATTGCGAAATGCCGTCTGGCACGACCTCATAGTCCAGTGCGCCAATACGTCGGGTGATCTTATATGGTCCGAAATAGCGACGTAACAGCTTCTCGCTAAGTCCTCGTCGGCGTATCGGAGTCCAGACCCAAACACGGTCACCGGGCTGGTACTCGACGTAGCGTCGTCGAAGGTTGTAGTGTCGGCTGTCGGTCCTCTGCTGGTTCTTGATGCGCAGTCGGGCGAGCTGTCGACCTTCTTCGGCACGCTGCAAATAGGTGGCAACGTCGAGATTTTCTTCGTCGGTGACGTCCGGTAGCATGGCGTCAAGCGTCGTTGCCGGGTTCCTTCCGTAGACCAGGTTGAACGGCGCCATGTGCGTCGTTTCTTGCACGGCCGTGTTGTATGCGAAGGTCACGTACGGAAGGATGGCATCCCACGTCTTGTGTTCGACGTCGACGTACATTGCCAGCATGTCGGCGATGGTCTTATTTAGGCGCTCGGTGAGGCCATTCGTCTGCGGGTGGTAGGCGGTGGTCCGGCGATGGCTTGTGTGGCTGTATCGCAGAATGGCTTGAGTTAGTTCTGCCGTAAAGGCAGTACCTCTGTCGGTGATGAGGACTTCTGGGGCACCGTGGCGCAGGAGGATGTTCTCAACGAAGAATCGGGCTACCTCGGCAGCACTGCCTTTGGGCAAGGCTTTTGTTTCGGCGTAGCGGGTGAGGTAGTCCGTAGCTACGACGATCCATTTATTCCCGGACGTCGACGTCGGAAAAGGCCCCAGTAAGTCCATCCCAATCTGCTGGAACGGTCGGCGAGGTGGCTCGATCGGCTGTAGAAGTCCGGCTGGCCTTGTCGGCGGTGTTTTGCGTCGCTGACAGTCTCGGCATGTCCTTACGTAATGGGCGACGTCGGCAGAGAGGCGAGGCCAGTAGTATTTTTCTTGTATCCTCGCGAGCGTGCGGGAAAAACCGAGGTGTCCAGCCGTTGGGTCGTCATGGAGAGCTTGCAGAACCTCTGGACGCAATGCTGAGGGTACCACGAGGAGGTAGTTGGCTCGGAGAGGCGAGAAGTTCTTCTTTAGGAGAATGTCGTTTTGCAAGAAAAACGACGCCAATCCTCGCCTGAACACCTTCGGCACAGTGACGGTCTTGCCTTCTAGGTAATCTACAAGGTTCCTTAGTTCCGGGTCGGCTCGCTGTTGTTCGGCGAATTCGTCGGCACTGATGGGTCTCAAGAAAGTGTCGTCATCCTGGTCATCCTGTGGCGGCGGTTCGACGGGGGCGCGAGACAAGCAGTCGGCGTCAGAGTGCTTTCGCCCGGACTTGTAAACGACGGTGATGTCGAATGCTTGAAGTCTCAGGCTCCATCGTGCGAGGCGACCTGAAGGATCCTTCAAGTTAGCTAGCCAACACAAGGCGTGGTGGTCGCTCACAACTTTGAAGGGCCTGCCATAGAGGTAGGGGCGAAACTTTGATGTAGCCCAGATGATGGCGAGGCACTCCTTTTCTGTTGTGGAATAATTTGATTCCGCCTTCGATAGCGACCGGCTAGCGTAACTTACAACCCTTTCTAGTCCGTCAGTCCTCTGCACAAGCACGGCGCCGAGTCCTACGCTGCTTGCGTCGGTGTGGACTTCGGTATCGGCGTTTTCGTTGAAATGCGCAAGGATGGGCGGCGATTGTAGGCGTCGCTTCAGTTCTTCAAATGCTTCGATTTGCGGCGTCTCCCACTTGAACTCGACGTCGGCCTTCGTGAGGTACGTCAGTGGCTCGGCGATCCGTGAAAAATCCTTGACGAAGCGCCTGTAATAGGCGCACAGGCCAAGAAATCTACGCACTGCCTTCTTGTCGGCGGGCGGAGGAAAGTCAGTGATGGCCGCCGTTTTCTGTGGGTCAGGGCACACTCCAGACTTGTTGATGACATGGCCCAAAAACAAGAGCTCCTCGTATGCGAAGCGGCACTTTTCTGGCTTCAACGTGAGTCCGGAGGTCTTGATAGCTTGAAGAACTGTTTCAAGGCGCCGCAGGTGTTCTTCGAAGCTTGAGGCAAACACAACGACGTCGTCCAAATACACGAGGCAAGTCTGCCACTTCAAGCCTGTCAGTACTGTATCCATGACGCGTTGGAAAGTCGCAGGTGCCGAGCAAAGACCAAACGGCATGACCTTGAACTCGAACAGTCCGTCTGGTGTTATAAAGGCAGTCTTCTCCCGGTCCCTCTCGTCGACTTCGATTTGCCAGTAGCCGGTTTTGAGGTCCATCGACGAAAAATACTTTGCGTTGTAGAGTCGATCCAAGGCGTCGTCAATCCGTGGGAGGGGGTATACGTCCTTCTTCGTGATCTTGTTGAGGCGACGATAATCGACGCAGAAACGTAGGGTTCCATCCTTCTTCTTCACTAACACCACGGGGGACGCCCACGGACTCTTGGACGGCTGGATGATGTCGTCGCGTAGCATTTCGTCGACTTGTTGCCTTATGGCCTCGCGTTCGCGCGCCGAAACTCGGTACGGGCTCTGACGGAGTGGGCGGACATTTTCGTCGGTTATGATGCGGTGCTTGGCGACAGGGGTTTGTCGAACTTTTGACGACGACGAGAAGCAGTCCTTGTATTGCAGGAGCAGAGCTTTTAGTTGTTCTTTCCTATGCCTGGGAAGGTTCTGATTGACGTCGAAAGTTGGTTCAGGTACTATAGTCGTCGTTGCAGGTGCACTGGAATCCGTGAAGGCGAAAGCACTGCTGGCTTGTACTATTTCGTCGATGTAGGCGACCGTTGTGCCTTTGTTAATGTGCTTGTATTCGGGGCTGAAGTTCGTGAGCATCACCCTTGCTTTCCCTGCATGTAGCTCAGCTATGCCTCTAGCGACGCAAATTTCACGGTCGAGCAGTAAGTGATGATCGCCCTCGATGACGCCCTCCATGTCTGCAGGCACTTCGGTACCGACGGAAATCATTACGCTGGAGCGAGGCGGAACGGTGACTTGTTCTTCTAGCACATTCAAGGCATGGTAACTGATGTCTGTATCCGGTGGTATCGCGTTGTGCGTTGAAAGCGTTACCGACTTGGACCTTAAGTCGATGACTGCACCGTGTTGGTTTAGAAAGTCCATGCCTAGGATGACATCCCTGGAGCAGTGCTGCAGGATTACGAAGCTCGCCGGGTAAGTGCGGTTGTTCACAGTGACTCGTGCTGTGCAGATTCCAGCCGGCGTTATTAGGTGGCCTCCCGCTGTACGGATATCGGGTCCTTGCCAGGCAGTCTTCACCTTCTTCAACTTGGCGGCGAACGGGCCACTGAAGACGGAATAGTCGGCTCCAGTGTCGACGAGAGCAGTGACGTGATGACCATCGATTAGCACGTCTAAGTCGGTAGACCGTCGTCTGGCGTTGCGGTTAATTCGTGGCGTCGGATCACGGCTGCGTCGGCTTGCTCTGCTGCTGCTACGTCGCGTCGGAAGGTCTTCTTTCGGCGGCGAAGTGTTGCTAGGCGGCGTGCTGATATCTCGTCGTGATGAATCGCGAATCGTCGTCGTCGTCGGCGGCGTCGGAGGATCTTCGGCATTGCGTCGTACAGCAACCGCACCTCCATCGGTTGCTGCCTTTAGTTTCCCGGGTAAGGGCTGGGAGATCGGCCCCGGGTGGGACCGTTGTACTGACGGCGATGCGGCGAGATGTAGCGGCCTGGTGACGGCGAGCGTGAAGATCGTCTTGGTTGCCACTGGGCTCCGGCGAGGTAGTCGGCGATGTCGCGCGGTCGTTCACCTCGATCGGGACGCGGCGCGTTGACGGGGAACCCTCGTAGGCCCATCTCGCGGTATGGGCATCGGCGGTAGACATGACCAGCTTCCCCGCAGTGATAGCAGAGCGGGCGGTGGTCGGGGGCGCGCCAAATGTCCGTCTTCCTCTGGTAGCTGCGCTGGGCGACGGGCGGGCGTGCTGGCGGCGGCGGTGGTGGACGACGGAACTGCGGCGTTACGGGACCCTGGCGCGAGCGCGGAGGGGGGCCTTGACGACGGGCGACGGCGGCGTATGTCATCGCTTCCGGCTGGGGTTGCGGCGATTCGGGAAGTCCTAGCGATTGCTGGATTTCCTCCCGCACGATATCGGCGATGGAAGCAACTTGAGGCTGCGACGACGGTAGCAACTTCCGCAGCTCTTCGCGTACTATCGCCCTGATGGTGTCTCGTAGGTCGTCGGAAAGTCCTTGGACTTCGGCGTAGTGTGGCGTCGAACGGCGATTGTATTGCCGGTTGCGCATGTCCAGTGCTTTCTCGATCGTCGTAGCCTCCGAGAGAAAGTCTTGGACTGTTGTTGGTGGATTCCGTACCAGTCCGGCGAATAGCTCCTGCTTAACTCCCCGCATGAGCAAGCGAACTTTCTTGTCTTCGGGCATAGCTGGATCGGCGTGCCGGAACAATCGAGTCATTTCTTCAGTGTACATACCGATGCCCTCATTCGGGAGCTGTACACGGTTTTCCAACAAGGCTGCAGCTCTTTCTTTACGGACGACGCTCGTGAAGGTGTCCAGGAAGGCGGCTCGGAAGAGGTCCCAGGTTGTTAGTGAACGTTCCCTATTCTCGAACCAGGTTCTGGCGCCATCTTCAAGAGAGAAGTAAACATGGCGCAGCTTTTCGTCGCAGTCCCACTTGTTGAACGTAGCGACCCGGTCGTATGCCTCCAGCCAGCTTTCGGCGTCTTCACATGGCGAACCGCGGAAAGTCGGCGGCTCCCTGGATTGTTGCATCACGACCGCAGATGTTGGCACAGGGGCTGTCATGGTAGCTGCTGCCGAGGTCATGACTTTTGTCCTCTTGGTCTTCTCAGGTAGGGGTTCGTACTCCGGTGGCAGGTTCAGTAGCCTGCGACTAGCTCGCTGGTCGGGGTAGGCGTCGACGTCTTCTAGACGGTGTGGGCTTGGCTCACGGCTGGACGGGGGGGTCCGGTACAAGGACATAAAAGCACCTCCACCAGATGTCACGTAGTAGTGACGATGAAGCAAACAGTCGTAAAACTTGGAATGACGAAACTGATTCTTTATTGGGCGAACCTGTGCCCACAAAAGCAAGTTACACTTGAAGCACAACGATAGCGGCGAACACAGTCGGCGATCGTCGAAATCTGATCAGCGGCGAAACGCGTCGGCTTTTATACCTGAGTCATCGAAGGTTCCAGATTAATCCCTGATGCCCGCGTGTCTTCCAGAAAGTTCTAGACAATTCGCGTCGCTCATACAATCAGATTACATGGGCGTCGGTGACCACAGACGACGGATAGAAGCATTGATAACGTCCGAGAAGCTTCCAATGCAAGCGCGTCCTGCGCCGAGCGATAACGTTTAACATTTGTCAGCCAATGTTGAAAGCGGCCACCGGTGTAAGATAAACATGTGTACGTGTCAATATATATTGAAATGAGGTTTATTGATGCAAGCGTAGATGTAGGTCCTTCGGATATACTGACACAGAACCACAGAACAGGCGGCTAAACAGTTACGTCGGGCAGCGCTCTTAGCGGTCACTGCGGCGTCGTCTTTTGCGGAGCGATCACGATGCTGCTACTGCTGGTGGTGTGCATCATCTGCAGAACATGTTGCACGTCTTCTTCATCACAATCACCCCCGGGAGAAAAAGCAGCCATCCTGGCGGCTCAAACAGTAGTGATCACGAGCGGCTCATGGTAAAGCTTAAGGCGATCGACGTGAACAATGTCACGTCCGCGACAACGGAGGTCAGAGGTGGGTCTCAGTGGTTCAATTAGGTAATTCACCGCAGACGTGCGCTGAACAATGCGATAAGGTCCATCGAAGCGGGGAAGAAATTTTGAAGAGAGGCCAGGAGCATGCGCAGGTACTGACAGCCAGACGAGGTCGCCGGGAGAGAAGACAGGTTGCTCACAGTGAAGCGTCATGGAGCCTTTTCTGGCGCTGTTGCTCAGCGCTGGTGAAGTGGCGCGCTAACTTGCGACACTCCTCGGCATGACCTGCTGCAGTCGAAACGGGCACACACTCAGAAGCATCGGGCTGGTAGGGTAGCAGGGTGTCCACGGTGTGGGATGGATGACGGCCGTAGAGCAAAAAGTAGGGAGAAAATCCAGTGGTAGTCTGGGTTGCAGTGTTGTAGGCGAACGTAACAAATGGTAGGATAAGGTCCCAATCTGTGTGGTCAGATGCGACGTACATGGCCAGCATGTCACCCAGGGTGCGGTTGAAACGTTCCGTGAGTCCATTCGTCTGGGGGTAGTAGGCGGTGGTTGTCCTATGAATAACGTGGCACTGAGCCAGAAGAGCTTCGACAACCTCAGACAAAAAGACGCGCCCTCTGTCGCTGAGAAGTTCACGAGGTGGGCCGTGACGGAGGATGAAACAGCGGAGCAGGAAGGAGGCGACGTCGCGTGCCGTGGCGGCAGGTAGTGCTGCAGTTTCAGCATATCGCGTAAGGTGGTCGACGGCGACGATGATCCAGCGGTTACCGGCGGGTGTCATAGGAAGCGGACCATAGAGATCAATGCCCACTCGATCAAATGGTCGGGCGGGACAGAGAAGGGGCTGCAAAGCTCCAGCTGAACGGCAAGGCGCAGATTTCCGACGTTGGCAGTCCGTACATGAGCGAACGAATTTGCGGACGTATGTGAACATTCCTGGCCAGTAGTAGCGCTGACGAAGTCGTTCATATGTTTTGAAGACTCCAGCGTGGGCGCACTGCGGGTCAACGTGAAAGTATGCGCAGATAGTGGAGCGCAGACTGCGCGGTATGACGAGTAGCCATTTACGGCCGTCAGATGCGTAGTTGCGTCGATGCAGAAGGTCGTCGCGAATGGTGAAGTGAACAGCTTGGCGGCGAAGTGCGCGAGAGGCTGGCAGCGTGGGCGTGTCAGAAAGTAGGTCGAGGAGGGCCGCTATCCAGGGGTCGAGGCGCTGCTCTGAAGCAATTCTCTCGATGGTGAGAGGCGAGACGATGGGTGTTAGTGTTGACAGGCAACTAAGGCCGGTAGGCAGATGAGACCGTGACAGAGCATCAGCATCCGAGTGCTTGCGGCCAGAGCGGTAGACGACGTTGATGTCGAACTCTTGAAGTCGAAGAGCCCATCGGGCAAGGCGGCCACATGGGTCTTTCAAATTTGATAGCCAACAAAGGGCGTGATGGACTGTGACGACGTCAAACGGGCGGCCGTACAAGTAAGGGCGGAACTTGCTAAGGGCCCATACGATGGCTAAGCATTCTTTTTCAGTCACAGTATAGTTGGTCTCCGCTTTGGTGAGGGTACGGCTGGCATAAGCAACAACGTATTCAGGGTGTCCGGGTTTTCGTTGTGCTAGCACGGCGCCGAGACCTATTCCGCTGGCGTCTGTGTGTACTTCCGTCGAAGCTGCAGGATCGAAGTGACGCAGAATAGGAGGTGAAGCGAGAAGACGTCGTAAAGTAGTGAACGCCTCGTCGCAGGCTGGAGACCATGATGACAGGTCGCCGGAGCTACCCAGAAGCTGTGTCAGAGGGCGTATTATAGACGCGAAGTTGCGAACGAAACGTCGAAAGTATGAACATAAGCCGACGAAACTGCGAAGTTCTTTGAGATTTGTCGGTCTGGGAAAGTCAGTAACGGCACGCAATATCGCGGGATCAGGTTGGACGCCGTGCTTAGACACGACGTGGCCAAGAATGGTTAACTTTCGAGCGGCAAAGTGGCATTTTTTGAGATTAAGTTGGAGCCCAGCGTTGGTAAGACACGTCAGAACGCACCTGAGGCGGTGAAGATGTGTGGTAAAATCCGGAGCGAAGACGACAATATCGTCGAAGTAACACAGACACGTTTGCCATTTCAATCCACGCAAAACAGTGTCCATCATTCGCTCGAACGTTGCGGGGGCGTTACAGAGGCCAAAGGGCATCACGTTGAACTCATAAAGTCCATCAGGGGTAACAAATGCAGTTTTGGGCTTGTCAGCGGCGGCCATGGGAACCTGCCAATACCCTGATCGCAAGTCGAGTGAAGAGAAGAATTCAGACCCCTGTAAACAGTCAAGGGCATCATCTATTCTCGGTAGAGGGTATACGTCCTTGCGGGTGATCTTATTTAGGCGGCGAAAGTCAACACAGAAGCGGATAGAGTCATCCTTCTTCTTAACGAGAACGACCGGCGAGGCCCAGGGACTGTGAGAGGGCTGAACAATGTTGCGGCGAAGCATGTCGTCGACATGCTCACTAATCACACGGCGATCCGTAGGAGACACACGGTATGGTCGTTGCCGCAGTGGTGAATGTGAGCCCGTGTCGATGTGGTGCGTGACAGTGGACGTGCGTCCAAGGGAAGGCTGAATAGCGTCGAAAGAAGATCGAAAATGGTACAGGACGGCGATAAGCTCCGAACGCTGCTCTGGTGTAAGGCCGTCAGCGATGGATGGGCTAAAGACGTCGGTGCAAGACTTGTCGGAAGCAGAAAGAGTGCAGATGTCAGTAAGGTCGTCGCGAAAAGTAGCATCGGGCACGTCGGCGATGTGCAGGGACTGAATGGCTTGGACATGGCCGAGACACTGGCCACGGAGCAATGTGAGCGGAGCGGACAAAAGGTTGCATACAAAAATATGGCTGAAACCAGCCAAAAAATCGAGGGTGGCGAAGGGAAGCAGTACAGGATTTCTTGCGATGAATGTCTCAGAAGGGGCGAACAAAACAGTGGCGTCAGAGATGCTTCCACAGGACACAGGTAAAACAACAGCGGCGTGCGGAGGAATGTCAGTCTCCTCAGCGACCACTAATTTAGGGGGATGTTCGGGAGAATCGTCGGAATGGAGATCGCACAAAGGAGAAAGTTCGACTTCGGCCCGCTCGCAGTCGATGATGGCTTTGTGTCGTGAGAGGAAATCCCATCCAAGAATGACGTCGTGAGAGCAGGACGGCAGCACAATGAACTCAATAATGTACATCATGTCCTCAATTACAACTCGGGCCGTACAAGCTGCTAACGGCTGAACATGCTGCGCTGTTGCGGTACGGAGGGCTACACCAGCAACTGGCGTCGTCACTTTCCGGATGGAGCGACAGAGTCTTTCATTTATTACCCAAACGGCGGATCCAGTGTCCACAAGGGCAAGAGTTGATACTCCCTCAACAGAAAGAGCAAGTACATTCGACGGAGAATTGTGAGGACTTGGACGCTGTGACGACGACGCAGTTCTTGCCTCATGAACTGCGGCGTTTAGTTTTCCTCTTCTGAAGGCATGGGACGACGACGCATTGGGAAGAGAGAGTGCCGACGTGGTGACGGAGATCGTCGGTCGAAGGACGCATGACGATCAGGAACTCTTGGAGGTGATCCTGGAGTGTAGCGGAGCGGTGGCTGGTCGGCATAGCGAGTCGTTGGTTCATAGCCATATGAGACGGCCAAAGGCATGCGGCGGCGACAGTAGCGAGCGATATGTCCGGGGCGGCCACAGGCAAAGCAAATTGGTTTGTCGTCAGGAGTGCGCCAAGGGTTTGCGGCCATGGGGCCAGGGCAAGGGGCGCGCGGTGGAGTCTGCGCGCGCAGTGGTTGACGCGGTGTGAAAGCAGGATGTGTTCGAGGCCGTGCGACGACGTCGGCGTACGTGAGAGGAGCAGCTACCGGATGCGACTGAGAGGACACTGGCACAGCGTCGGCAATTTCTGCTTCGATTGCCTGCCGAATAGCGGGTGACAGGTAAGGAGCAGGACGGGGCTGGGGCTGTTGCTGAGCAAACTGCAGCAGTGAGAGCTGCCGAGCTACTTCCTCGCGTATGAACGCCTGAAGCTGTGGCATCAGTGTGTACTGGTCCGAGTGGACGGCCAGGCCGGCGAGGCTGTCGTCGTTAGTAACCGGGCGACGAGTCAAGGCCCGCTGTTTCCGGAGTTCATCGTAGCTCTGACACAGTTTGATGAGTTCCGCTACGCTGGTCGGGTTTTTTGCAAGAAGCATCTGAAAGACGTCATCGTCAATGCCTTTCATGATGTGCTTGATTCTGTCAGATTCGGGCATCGAGGCATTGACGCGCTTCGAGAGGTCGAGAACGTCCTCAATGTAGCTTGTGAACGACTCGTCCGGCTGCTGGGCGCGCTGGCGCAAACGCTGTTCAGCGCGCAACTGGCGCACGGCGGGGCGTCCGAACACATCTATGAGGGTGGCCTTGAATGCAGACCAGGTGGAAAAATCTTTCTCGTGGTTTTTAAACCACAGATGAGCCACAATTGAAAGGTAGAAGAGGACATTGTTCAGTTTAGCGGTTTCATCCCATCGGTTGTGGACGCTTACCCTATCGTAAGTCGATAGCCAGTCTTCCACATCACTGTCGTCAGTGCCGCTGAAGACCACCGGATCCCTCAGGTAAGGCACCCCGGAGCAAATGACGGGGGGAGGGGGCGAGGAAGGAGGGGCCGTGGATGACGGGGCCGTGGATGGCAGGGCCGTGGATGGCAGGGCCATGGATGGCAGGGCCGTGGACGGCAGGGCCGTGGACGGTGGGGGCGTGGTTGCGTCTTCGGGCATAGCGGACGAAGCGTACGGGAGCGGAGTTCCAGGATGGAAGCTTGGCAGGTCGTACCCCGCACCTCCACCAATTGAAATGAGGTTTATTGATGCAAGCGTAGATGTAGGTCCTTCGGATATACTGACACAGAACCACAGAACGGGCGGCTAAACAGTTACGTCGGGCAGCGCTCTTAGCGGTCACTTCGGCGTCGTCTTTTGCGGAGCGATCACGATGCTGCTACTGCTGGTGGTGTGCATCATCTGCAGAGCATGTTGCACGTCTTCTTCATCACAATATATATATATATATATATATATATATATATATATTCTCTTTTCGCCCAAATCCCCGAATAACTCGCCGGACTTTCAATAAAGGTATTCTTATTGTTCTTTGAACAGTTACAGTGTGGTTACAGCAATGGCGGATAGCGACAGAGAGGATCTGTAATGTGGGCTGTGTCGGTGCTCGATGAAGTCTCACAAACTGGAAGAACAGCTCTCCGGCAAAGATTGCGGTGAGGCAAACACGGCTGCCTCCGTCGAGGTTTATCCTTCGTGATCTGAGAAGCCGGAATGGGCAGTTGTCGCCTCTGCCGCAACGTCTTTTCCGCGTTTGCCCTTTCGCTAGAGCTGTAACACAAACGTATCCTTTATCCCGACAGCGTTCGGTCTCCTTGGATGAGAAATTGTAGCGAGCCTCGACATATCCGATGCCAGGCCGCTTAAGGCGTGGAGCTGATAACCGGTCTTCTATTAGTGTTACAGAGTGGATGCTAAGGGAAGGGAAAAGCTGTGGAGGAGAACTAGGGGGTGTGATGAAATCAGGAAAATTGCAGGGATATGTAATGTAGTCAGCTTAAGCAAGGCAGCCTTCGTCCTGCAGTGGACATATACGACGACGACGACGACGACGACGACGACGACGACGACGATGATGATGATGATGATGATGATGATGATGATGATGATGATGACTGTAATTGAGAAGAACTGATAGGCCCATATTTCGCATCAGTCCATTTCATTTTACATTTTTCTTTTGATATCTTGATATCTTTTGATGTCTTGAAGAGTGGCCTCCCTGTCGAAAAAACACACATGTCCCAAAAATCATAAGTCCAATAATTTCATATGAAACATGCGGGAATTCATATAAGAACCTATGTGTTCCAATACGTCATATGGGGTTCTTGGGTAGGGAAGTTACGGAACATGTTTTTTCCCCATAGGTCTATATTGCCATAATAACGGCGGTTCGGCGGCATATGAAGCACTCGCGAAGGACTATAAGAGTGAAATGCATCGTTGCACAAAACGGTCCATCTTTGCATTGAGAGTAATAAGTCATTAAGGAGAAACGAAAAGCACTATCAGGGTTTAAGACTAATTCAAGTTGGACTCTGCGACACTCCGCCGCTGTGGCACAGCGGCTATGGGCACTGTGGCCAATCAAGAGGTCGTGGGTTCGATTCCCGACCCTCTCTGTATATGACACCACGGAACGTCAGCGCAGTGAAAAGAATTGTGGAACGAGGGCCAAACTAACGGCCGTCCGGCATTCTCATTCGGTTTTACGAGCGCTGGATCGTGTTGACCTTTTGTAACTTTCTTGCAAAACCGCGACTTATCTATAGCCGCAAAGGAAACTCTTTCTAAACCAACTTTTCTTCTGTTTGGCCGCCGTGGTCTTCGGGCATTTTCTCGCAATAAAGAAAAGAAAAAGAGAAGAAAAAAAGAAAACGAGAGGTGAAGACGAAAAATGTGTACTATTACTAACTACTGTATAGGAAAAAAAAAAAAGCTGTCAAGAAACGGGCGTCGTTACCGCGATAATAGGAGGAGAATCGAGCAGTTTGCTTTCCTAACGCGAGTTTCGGGAACTTTTCTCGCTAGACCTGCAACCACACTCTCGGTTCGCAAACGTCCTTGCTCCATTTCCCACATCCTCTTAGTCTTTTATCCCTGCAGCCTTCCCGGGTTTCTTTCTTTCTTTCTTTTCTTTTTTTTTTTTTTTTTTTTTTTTTGCTGGGGGGCCCAAGGCCCCGTCCCTCAGGGCGGTGCGATCCCCAGAGCCAGGGGGCGCTGTCACGTCCACGGCCCGCACGTGATGTTCTCCGGCACCCATTGTTTCCTCGACGCGGCGGACAATAGCGCGGACTCTCGTTCCTCTGCCGGCTCTGTCCCGGCATCTGCGTGGGAGGACTCCGGCATCGCTCGTGAACGCCATCTGCGGTGCGCCTCTTCTCCGGCTCTGGTTTCCTCTTTCCTTCAGCTCTTCATTGCTTCCTTCTCTCTTCCTCCTCATCCCAATTTTCCCGAATCCACCCAAAATATAGGCTTCGGCACGTGCTCATTGAGTCTTTGTTCGGGGCCGTTGGGAGAACATACCTTCTTCCAAAGTGGCAACAGTTATCCTACAATAGGGACAACAGCCGCCGTTATTCGCGCAGCAACACGCCCGTGTATTACGGCGTTCCCCACTGCTTGTCGCTGAGAGCCGTAACTTGCTCGAGGGTGGATAAGGGAGGAGGCGGTTGGCAATGCACTCGTCGATATTGCTTCATCGAGTGTATCGCGCACACTCGGTATAGAGAAGTCGTTTCCTTCTATAGGTATGGGCCGTTAGCGTCGAGAACGCTGCGGCGTGTAAACAATTGCGCTGCGAAGTGGGCGGACTCGTAATAAACGCTGTTGTATATTACATGGTTGAAGACGATGGAGAACTCCATCGTACACAGCTCGGTGCTCCGATGACTTGCCGTAAAATCTGACGAACCGGCCAGTCGTTAAACCTGTCTCTCCCTTCCATTCCCCAGTGGTATCCTAGGCATCGGAATGAAGGCAGCTGTTCTACGCCTACATTTATTCCCGTCCCGCTTAGTATAGAGCAATCGCACATCGGTCGTTCGATGTGGTATCGATGTCGGCATCGTTTCACGGCGCAGTATTTTGCTGTCTAATGCATACGCTGAAAGGAATCCACTGTTTCTGAGTTTCCTTTATATAACGCTTTGGGACCCGTGTTCAGAAAAGCAGTTCGCACACAGGGACCACTCGTAGAAATCATGTGCTATTACAGTAAGTGGCTAGTTCGCAACGAACAAATCTTATGAATGAAAACCTCTGCAATTTATGCCCCAGTGTCTCAAGGACGCCCTTATGTCCGTGCAGTAAAAAAAAATGGTGACCCATACGCGCACTATAATGATGCCTTTATGTAAACGCACTAAAATGTTTTGCACTGTGACATTCCAACGCCGCACTTCTATAGACATATGAATTTGTGAGCTTACCGACTCCCGAGTATTTATTAACAGCGGAGCTGTTTAAGCTGGCCGTAAGTCCGTGACGCATTAACAGAAAATGTGGGCCGATCCTGGTGATAGCGCAGAGAGGGTCCAAGCGCAACGGCACATACCCCTGTGAACTAGCGAAGCTGAGCCTGGCTAAGTCTAGCTAAGCATGGTTGGGACTACTTAAGTTTAGTCAGTCATCGATATCCAATCGATATCCAATCGAAATCTAATCGATATTCAATCAATAATCAATAAATTTGGGGAAAGGCTGGCGTTGACTTGGTAGTACTTAGCCTAGCCCAAATACGTGGCCAATACCTTGCGATAGCCAATCTATAGCCAATCGATAACCAATCAATAGCTAATCGATAATCGATCAATACTCATAAAATCCCTGAAAATGCTAATGATGACTTGGTAGTGCTTAGGCTAGCCCAAAAGCCAGGACTCGCTAGGTGCCCGTCAGCTCCGCTGTCTCTTTAGCATTGCGCCTCCAGTGCAAGCTACAATAATTTTTACTGTTTTATTCTGTTTCTTCTGAAAGGAGCTCGCCACATCTCTATCCAATGTCTCCCACATTTAACCCCCATATAGTGTACTCTCAGCACTCTAATTATCATTACTTGCAGATGTAGTAAAACTGAACAAGACGAAGAAAAACATTTTGAAATTGTCTCGCGACTGCGTCCGTGTGCGGCACAACCTTGCCTGTCTGAAAGCGGGAAGGAATATAAGAACACAGGAAATGAAAGCAGATCACGTCGTTATCACGACGGTATGCAAAACTAACACACGCCTTCATTGAAATTTAGTATCGTCATAAGTAGGTAGCTGCATGCGAGTGTGCTCGCTTGTACATGCGCCTGCGCTTAAGTTTTTATAGGTGACTATACCGGTGCTAACATATGGGGCAGAAACTTGGAGGTTAACAAAGAAGCTCGAGAACAAGTTAAGGACCGCACAGAGAGCGATGGAACGAAAAATGCTAGGCCTAACGTTAAGAGATAAGAAGAGAGCGGTATGGTTTAGAGAACAAACGGGGATAGACGATATTCTAGTTGACATTAAGCGGAAGAAATGGAGCTGGGCAGGCCATGTAATGCGTAGGATGGATAACCGGTGGACCATTAGGGTTACAGAATGGATACCAGGAGAAGGGAAGCGCAGTCGAGGACGGCGGAAAACCAGGTGGGATGA